>NW_027069499.1:1119784-1299288 GCF_002906115.3 Quercus suber
GGTAAAAACATAAAACCCTAAACGTTTAATGAAGTAGGGCTGAGTTGGAAATTCTGCAGAAAATTCAACCTGTGCGATTTTCGATCGATCGAGTCTATTCTTCGATCGATCGAGCCAGGCCGAAAGTCCCAAGTACTTCTGCAGCCACTCGATTCCAACTTTACAATATTAAACCAACTTTGAGCAAGTCTAAATAAGACTAAATACAATGTTTTGATCATGGTTTGCCAACATTACAAATTAGAGTTCTAAATACATAAAATCCTAAGACCTTAGAACCTAACATAATTAAAAATTTATCTTTCCTCACCATAGGTGCGCAAGACCGATGATTAATTATGAAGGCCAACACCTGCCGTTTATTCTTAAAAAAAAAATTATGAAGGCCAACACAGCTTGAGAATTCAGGCGCATTTGTTGCCTATTGGCGCATTTGGAGGTAACTTGGGATAATATACACTTTGTTCGTTCGTTTGGATGAGCTAATTTGAGTTTGGCACCATCTTCAAGTGTATTTGTCGCTTTTTGGTATATTTGGAGGTAGATTTGGGGTAATATGCATTTGGCTTTTTGTTTTTTACTTTTTTTGGTTGTGCTGTAATTTTTGTTTAACACTTGAGGCTTGAGAGAAGTCTCGTCAAGGAATATATACACACACAGATATATATATATATATATAATTTGTGAGTTATTATGTCTCGTATACGTTCAACTTTTATTCATTCCTATTATTTTTTAACTTTTATTCGTTCCTATTATTTTTTCGTGAGTTCCTACTCAAATTTATAATAAATTTCAAAATAAATTTTATGTGGGAGAACTTCTAGATGTCCTTTTGCACAACAAACTAATATCAAAATTTTTGCTACCACAACACTTTATCCCTATGCTATTTAAAAATTAAGATGATGATGCATGTTGGGGATAGAACACCTTGGGAAGACTCCTTTGTTGAGAGACTAATATAATATATAAAGATTCCACTTAAGCCTAGAGCTAAAATTTATGAATTTGGGTCCAACTATGTTATTTTAACCATTGTCTCTTTATATCTGGGTCATGTACAAGTCTTACTAGCTTCTTCTCCTTATGAGCTTTCTTCCACTAGTTCATTATGTATAGGAAGTTAGGAACCATGTGTCAAACCCAAACGCTCATCCATGAACCTAACCCACACGTTTATGTCCATGACATAAACCTTACGCCACACTTGTGCGATGCTCACTTGTGTGTGTTCCAAGTATATGCACCTTGTCCCCAACTATAAATGGGGCCCTTGTTAACCTTGTCACCTTGTTGTGCACTGCCCTCAGCTCTAACAGTCTAACACCACTTGCTAAAGAGAGAACATCATGGGAGACTACTTTGTTGAGAGGTTAATGATATATAGGAAGTTAGGAACATCACTGGTGTGGTGTGTCATGCAATCAAGACATTTCTTGTAAATCTTGGGCGAACAAAGAAAGACTTGGTGTAACGAGGACAGGTCTTCTTGGTCATGCAATAAGTGCTCTGGCTTCTTCCTCTAGGTTCACTATCACACCCTTGTGAAGCATTAGAGATATTTCCATGGAGAATCTTAACCATTCCGTCATTCCAACCCTGATAATACGCTAAAATCAAGACACCACATCTTTCTTTTTGGTTGTGAATGAAAATTCCACAGGTCTCTATTTCTAATTCAGCTGAAGTAATTAATTAATGTCCCACATTTTTTTTTTGTTAAAATACAATTTAGTCCTTCAAAATTTTCCTGAGTGGTTAATTTAATTTGGTACTTATAATTTTAATCTTATCAATTTGTTCCCCATGTTTACAAATGTGATCAGTACAATCCTTCTGTTAACTACTGCCACCATCTGCCACCATTAAGTACATATATGACACCATTTTTTGTGTAAATTTTACTAACAATTTTATTTATTTATTGATAATCATGGACTCATGTGCAAGTTGGAAGCCTTTTACCAAAACAATGTCACGTACAACACCAAAAACTATTGGCCGAAACCCACATATATCCAACATTAAACATGAGAAATGTATTAAGAGTTAAAACTAACAGAAGGCAAAGGAAAATAAAAGCACAGCTTGAATATTATTAATACTGAGGTGCGCATGCAAAACATTTGGCATCCGTGTTATTAATCTTAGTTTTTTTTATGTAAGCTTCTACGTGTTTGATCTTTTCAAAATAAGTTTACATGCTGCTTGTTTGCCCAATTGCTTGATATCGATGCCTTCACTCTCCTTAGTTCTGTCTCTCCCATGCCTTTGATTCGTTTTGACGCCAGAACTAATTTTATTGACGTACGGGACGAGAGGAAATTTACAATTTACGAGAAGTACCCCTTTCTCTCTTCATTTCCTTTGTCTTGGGTGTTCAAAAATACAACCTTCTTAATTGAGTTCTAATTTTGCTTTCTCTCCTTCCACTTTGCACAACAATGCCAGAATCTTGCAATCTTTAAGGATAGTAAGCATACAGTTCTTGTATGGGAGCTTCAACTTTGGTGAGTCGTAGATGCATGGCTTGCATGGGATGACCCCAAGTGATGTAACGACATTCTTTCCTGTAAAAGAGTTTAGTCGGGCCTTTATGTCCTTGACAGAGCCTATCCTTACAAATGGTTATAAACAAGCCCAATAGTTCTTGATTGTTAATGTCATGCAGTCATGTCGGCGTGAGGCCGGGCTAGTGTTGGTTTGCAGAAGGAGGGGCTATGGGCTCATTTCAACCATGAGAGACAGAGAGAGATCCAGTTCAAAGGAGATATTAAAGTTCATATTCTCATTTCTCAACAATGGGATTATAAAAAATAAAAACATTAGGAGATTTCTATTTTTTGGTGTTAATGTCGCGAGCGCAATGCTTAAGTTATAAGATTTTTATATTAAGGAGGGAAAAACTCTTTTTTCTTTTTTTTTATTAAGTTAGGGGAACAGAGTGGGGAGAAATTATTAGGTCCACCAAGAGGACTGCTGGCGTATTCCTCCCTAAGCTCCTAACCAATAAAATATTGTTATTTATGCAAATGTGACATCACCTAGTAATTTTTATTTTTTATTCCTTATGCTGATTAGGAAACTCACTCATTCATTTGCATAAATGGAATCATTTCATTGGTTGGGAGAACCACATCAGCAATCCTCTCCTAATGTACCTAATAATTTCTCTAGAGGGAGAGGGTGTTGATGAAGGAGCACAACCATTGAAGTAAGTGAAGGGATATTCTATTTTACACCACTTTTTGGGGTTTGTTTAGAAATTGGGTGATGTTACTTCAAGCTATGATTTACGTAAATTGGGGATAGAATGTCATGTTCAAGCTTAATTGGGTGTTGTCATTAGGATTGCTTCTGTAAATTAATAGCTTCGAAGGTCACAAATTCCACCCCTTAGCTTTGATTGACTTTTTTTCTTTAAACGACCACCTGCAAGTCATATGACTATTAAAAATTGAATTCTTTATTTTGCCCTTACAAATTTCTTAATATACTGAATATTTATGATCATGTGACCTGCATGTGATCGGTAATTTTAACCGTCAACTAGGTTATATGTATAGACATGAAAAGAGTTTCTTGGAGTGGCACAGGATTCTAGCTCATAACTGTTACATATCTAAGTTTCCTCCAAATTTGGTCAAGAAATATGATCAATGGGCTCACATTTTATTTCACGCTCTAACTAACACTAATGGTCATTTTGGATTGAAGAGATGAGAGGGAAAGTAGAGTAGAGTTGGCTGGAAACTAATCTAATTTATGGCCAACTCTGCTCTACTTCAATTCCCTTTGCTCCCCCTCTCTCCCTCAATCCAAACAGACCTTTAATTATCTTGGGAGTTCAAAATTCATCCTATTCCTAACTTTTAAATTTGCTTAATCCTCCTCCACTTCACACATTAATGCCAAAATCTCGTCATCTTTAAGGATATACATTAAGCATGCCATTCTTGCATGAGAGCTCCATCTTTGGGTAGGCGTGGAGGTTTGAAAAATATTCTCCTAACATTAGTCATTGACTCATCAATATTGCTTCCACTTTGGTTAATAATGATAATAATAATCTATGCCTTACAAAGATATCTTAAGCAAAAAATATAGGACCCACACACTTTGACATAATTTTGATACATGACAATTGAAAAATAGATTTTTTTTCTATACTAAGGGTGTGTTTGGATACCGCTTATTTTGCTAAAAACTGAAAACACTATAGCAAAATAATTTTTAAATGTGTGAATAGTGCCATGAGACCCATTTTTAATGAAAGTTTTGCTAAAAAAAGAAGTTTGAGGGTCTCGTGAACAATGCACGGGACCCACTGGAAAAGCTTAAATTTTGCTGAAACGCATTTCTCAAAAAAAAAAAAAAAAAAACGCTGATGCAGACGCGGACGCAGTGCTTTTCAGCACTATCCAAACAGGTACTACATATTAGTTGTGGGTTTGTGTATAATTGATATGATCCAATCACACATTTACAAATATGTAAATCCTTAAAGTGTGAACAAATATAGAAAATGTGTTTTCTTAAGATATTCTGAGAAAAAAGGAGAAATACTTTTACGTTGGATTCAATACTTTTTGTTTAAACCTCAAATTTCAAGGCCACGCCTAACTATGTTGAATTTATGGTGGGAGTTGGGAGGAATTTTGCTTTCATTAGAAAGAATTATTTATAGAGGCGAGCTAAAAGTCACAGATTGAGATATGTATTGAAGCTAGTGCAATTGTTTAATTACCCCTCGCAAAATTTTTCACTCTTTTACCTTTTAACTTTGTCTAACTTTATTTTATTCAATAGTGAAGATTGAAAATTTCTTTTTTCAACTCAATCTTAGTCACTAAGAGCTATTGCACTTGGTGCAATACTTACCTCAATCCAAAAACCACAAACATATATATGTTTCAAATAGTGGTGATAATTATAGGAATAAAGTCATTTCCAAAATCTTTGGAACTATAATTAATGGGAGATTTTTTTTTTTTTTTTTTTGATAATTCAACAATTATAAGGGGTAGGTGGAATTCGAAGATCTTTAGACTTGATTAATCTACCCTTTTAAAATTATTTTTATTCTTATCATATTTCAATTTTATATTGTAGATAGTTTTTTTAATTTGTAAATATTTATTTTTAATAATATCTACTAGAAAATATCCATCTATCGAGAGAGAGAGAGAGAGAGAGAGAGAGAGAGAGAGAGAGAGAGAGAGAGAGAGAGAGAGAGAGAGAGAGAATCTTAAGTTGGATCTAATAAATAAATTTATTACAATAATTTTTTTTATAATGGAAAATTTTGATAAAAATATTACAAATTACAAAACATTAATTAAAAAAGAGTTAGAAGATTGTAATATAATACAACAAAAAGATAATAATGAAGATAATCATAATAATATAGAAATAGCTAATACATTAATTTTTTTTTGAGGAAATAATACATTAATTATCTTGATTATGTAAAAATACTAGATTCTTTTCAAAAACCATAAGAATTTTGCTGATAATAATTTGATCAATACTTTTTTTTTAAATATTTTTTTCCCCAACTGCAAATGGGCTTGAAACCTCAAGTCCAAAATGGACTAGGCGAGGCCCATTTGGGTTGACAAATGGGCTTGATGAAACACGGTTCCAAACTAGGCCCCAATGCTTGACAACGAAAGAGACCTGGGTCACGGAGCTATTCTTGGTCAGGTCTTCTTTGTCATGCCATAAGTATACTCCACATATTTCTTGTAAATCTGTGGTGGAGTTTGTGAAACAAGGACAAGTCTTTTTCTTTTTATTATTTATTTATTTTATGTTTGAAAAATAGGGATTTATTTAATATTTAAAAGCAAAGTATATCATGTTAGGCTTTGTGCCGTCTAGTTGTGTTCGATTTGGATTATGATTAGACCAAAAATAAAATTGATATAGTTTTCAATGAGAGATTATTTGAGACTTAGTCTGATATGGAAGAATTATAGCAGGCACCATGAGCTTAACCCGTCAGCTCCTGCTTTGGCTGACGGGTTAGTCACGACAGACGTTATGGGCTAACGTAACGAAAGAAGGCATGCTGACGGGAGCAAGACAAAACCGATGGGCTGAAGGCTCTAGGTCTAACCGACGGCAATTCGAAGCTCCTAGGCTATTCAGTATAGCAAGAAGCTGATGCCAACTTGGCTGAAGGGGAGAATGCAAGTTGACGGTTTCAAGGCCGACGGTTCTATGAAAACCATGACTTGGTCACCATGCATGGGAAATAGGGAAGTTGCTTGTATTCCACGCCCAGTATCAGAGTCCTATAAGGAAAGGACCCCGCAATCTACGCTCATGAGGAGTCCTATAAGGAAAAGACTTCTACTCCAAGGAAAAAGGTCAATCCTCGACTACTATAAAAACCCCAATACCCTCACAAATCACGGTACGCATAATTAACCCCTCTCTAGCACTCTAGAGTTGAAAGAAGTTCTAACTTGACCTTCAGAGGGTATTTGGCCGGCACCACACCGATGCTCTCTGTTAGGTCTTTTCTTTTTTGTTGTGCAGGTGTCGTTTTGAGCGTACCAGCATCGTGCAACTCACTGGTGAGATTTTCGGCATCATCAGTTAGTCTATGGAGAAAAAGTTTGGGTTGATATGCCGAAGTTGGAAACGGTTGTTTTAGAGATTAGAGTTTTGTGTGTTGTTTCTTAGAGAGAAAATTGTACTTCTGTATCTTGTGTTTTTTTTTCCTGTAAATGGTGAAATTTTTCTCTGCAACTCTATAGACGTAAGCAAATTGTCAAATTACGTAAATATTATCTTGTGTGATTGTTTTTTTTACAGTGTATATTTTTTTTTTCTATTTTTCATCTCACAAATATGAAAATTTCGTGTACATTCCCTTTACGTACGTTCATTAGACACTTGTAGTTAGTGTCTATTTAAAAAATGAACCATTGAGCAATGGAGTACTCTCTAGGAGTGCATTTCTGAGAAAGGTCCCGCATATAATTACAAGACACAAAAGATGGACATTGTATGTATATTCTAAGTTGGCTGCTTTACTCCCTTTCTCTTTTTGCTAGTCCGTCTGCAACTGATTGCCCCGCGGTAGGTATGATGTTGACGAATTGGTCGTCTTTGTCATGCCATAACTACTATGCCTTCTTCCTTGTGATTCCTCGCTATCACACACTGGTGTAGACTATGTAGTACTATTAGTGATGTCATATGTCACATGAATCACTCCATTTTCCAACCCTAATAATACGCTAACACTAGAACACCACATGTTTTGTGTGTAGTGTGAAAGAACTATATTCCACGGTCTAATAATTATACATCATCGTGCCAAGCAGGGGCAGAGCCACATAGTGGCTTGAGGGGGCCGAGGCCCCTGCAAAAAAAAAAAAAAAAATTTCCCATTAGAGTAGGGAGAAAAACTAAAAACATCTTTGGATTTAAAGCTGAACTAAGAATGACAAATTCCGTTGTTAACTCACCAAATCTACTTTTCAATTCTTGCAATTGAAAGTCTATTGCAACTGTAAATATGCAAATTCTAAAATGATGTTCCATTGTTAAATCTTCATCTTGACGACGATATCTACCTCGACTTTTAGTGTAATGAGCATTCATATCAGGAATATCAATTTCATGTTGCTCACAAAATGCTATAATACTAGCAAGTAAAGGCTCCCATCCATCACCTCTCAACTTTTGAATAAGTGATTTTGTAGTTGAAACTAAATGCATGGCATTTAAAAGGTCTTGAGAACGTTGTTGCAAAGCTTGACAAAGAACATTAGTAATTCCCATTATCTCTTTCATCAAATGCAAGATTAAAATAAATTCAAATGATGTTAATACCTGATAAGCTCCATCGGCGTCACCGCGTTGTTTATAGTTAGCCTCTTCCTCAGAGATAGTGTTGATAACTTTGCAAGTAGCATCAAACATGTTAATCAAACTACAAATAGATTGAAAATGAGATCCCCACCTAGTATCTCCAGCTCGTTGCAAAGTACCAATCTAGTTTGCCCTCTTCCAGTCTCAATTTCATTAGAAGTAATCATATTCTCAACTTGTTCTGATTGAGCATGTTGTAATTCATCATTACGCTTACTAGAACCAACAACAATATTGATAATATTAACCAAATGATCAAAGAACTGATGAACATCTTTTACTTCTCTAGATGCTGTAACTAGAGCTAATTGTAACCTATGAGCCATACAGTGTACATAATAAGCATATGAGCAATCTTTAAGAAAAAGAGCTTGTAATCCATTCCATTCACCACGCATGTTACTAGCCCCATCATATCCTTGACCTCGAATATTTTCAATGTGGAGGTTGTAATGAGAAAGGACAGCACATATCTCATTCTTTAAAGTCAATGCAGTAGTGTCTCTAACATGCACAACATGAAAGAAACGCTCTTTAATAAAACCTTCTTTATCAACAAACCTCAAAATGATGGCCATTTGCTCTCTCTTCGACTCATCCCGAGCTTCATCAACAAGAATGCAAAATTTAGCATCCCCAATTTCTTCACGAATAGCATTTCGCACATTACTAGCAAGAATATGCAAAATCTCTTTTTGAATTGTGGGTGATGTATATTTGGCATTTCCTGGTGCATTTTCCAAGACAACACTAGCTATTTTGTCATTGAAAATTGATGTGAATTTTATCAATTCAATAAAATTACCTCTATTTTTTGAATCAAGACTTTCATCATGACCTCTAAAAGCACAAGCTTGGAATGCTAGCCATCGAGCACACTCTACTGAGGTTTTGAGCCGCAATCGATTATTCTCTAATTCTTTTGACGTTTGTTTCTCAATCAGCTTGTCAATATGCCGTGAATGATTCTTTAAATCATCACAACATTTCATAGCAATCTTATGTGGGGAGTTTGGTTCTTTCCCTTCATGACGAATTAAAGGACAATTCATTCCATCTTTCACCTTTTTCCAATTATTAAAACCTCTTGAAATGAACACATTTGATCCGGGACAACCTATTGGTTTCTTACTAAAAAGGTAGCAAGGTAGACAATATATCGCATCCATTGAAGGTGAGTATTCCAACCAATCCTTATGTGAATCATACCATGAAGGTTGAAATCGACGACGATGAGTATCATCATTGTATGGATATTCTATATTTACAGGTTGATAAGGACCTTCTATGAGATAAGCTCGTCGTATTTCATCTTTTTTGTTAATAGGAAATTCACATATTTGTTTACGTGATCCTGGATCACGATCTATCTCTTCAAATTGAAGTTTTGGACATTTGGAGGAATGTTCATCAGGCATTGAATTATTAACATTTGTTTTTACAGCCACAGGTGTCCTAATTTCTGAATTGCTAACATCTTTTTTCTTAAAGAATGCATCAATTGTTTTTCGTTTGCTCATAATTCTTTTAGCTTTAAGAATATGACTCTTGGAATTAACCTGAAAAAGAATTAAAAAAAAAAATTAATTAGAAATTTTTATTTAGTTATATGAATGTTATTCATACTCAAGAAAAAAACAAAAATTTCACTATAATTTAAACAGTCAGCCTATTTTTAATACAACTTTAATTAATAATAACCCCTAAAAAAAAACAAAAATAATTTAATTAATTTGTCTTTTATAATGTATTGGTTAATTTAATTATATAGCTTTAATTATTATTGTTTAGTTTAACAATAAACTATATTGCTTTAATTTATTTGCTATTAATTAGACTGCTTTAATTTGTTATATTGTTTTAATTAAAGCAATGTAATGTGCTGCACATTACATTGCTCTAATATATTGGTTAATTTAATTATATTGTTTTAATTTTTTTAAATTTATTTGTTATAATTAAAGCAATGTAATGTGCTGCACATTACATTACTTTAATTATTATGCTACACCCGGCCCCATGTGCCCATAGCCCATCTACCCCGTCCCTACCCCACTCAACAGCCAACAGACAAGCACAAAATGCGCCCCAATCACAATAGCTAGCTGCAATCAGAAAATTTCGCAATGCCAATCACAAATCATAATACACGTTACACTAAATGACAATTAATATTTCACCAAACACCAATGAGTCACTGACCAACAACAAAAAGTGACAAGATAAAGCCAAATTAAAAAAAATGAGTCACTGACTGACCAACAACAAAAAGTGATAACATAAAGCCAAATTAAAAAAAAAAAAAAAAAAAAAAAAGACAAAAACATTAAAACAGAAAAAGGCAAATTCAGCCAATCAGAAAGGCACAATTCAAAAGAGAGAGACACGGGAATCTGAGATCAGAATTTAAAGATAAGAATAAAGAGTTAAGAGACTTCAGACTTCATAAATATTCTTTCATTTTTTTCCTTCAGTGAGATAAAGAGAGAGAGACTGAGAGAGAGTTAGAGAGAAAAACCGGAGCAGAGGCAGAGGCGATGACCGCTGAGATCTCTGCGATCTCCGATGGTGATGAGGCAGAGAAAAACGATCTGAGATCTCTGTGATCTTCAATGGGCGATGGCGATGAGGCAGAGAAAAACGATCTGAGATCTCTGCGATCTCCGATGGCGATGAGGCGATGACCGCTGGTCCGCTACGATCTGCGAAAAAAAAGATTTCAAATGTTTAGTGAGATAAAGAGATAGAGACTGAGAGAGTCAGAGAGAAAAAGTGAGAAATACCTTGAGGGAGGGCCGGAGGGAGCACCGTCTGAGGGAGGCCGAGCACCGGAGCAAAGGCAGAGAACTCTGCGATCTGCGATCTGCGGACTGCGATGAGCGACGACCGAGCTGCGGCGACGACGACGGCGACGTCAACATGACAGCGGGTTACTGGGTTAGTGGGTTTGGTTTGCTAGGGACCTGGGGTTTGGTTTTGGTTTGTGTATTGGGGTTTTTTTTTTTTTTTTTGATAAACACTCTGTTTTAGTTTGTTGAGTTTGATGAGCTTTAGTATTGGGGAATTGGGGGTTTGATGAGGTTTAGTATTGGGGATTTGGGGTTTGATTTCTCTGCCACTGCCAGCGATGTGATGGATTTCAAGTCTCTGCCAGCGACGACGCGACGTGCTCTGTACTAGTTTTTTTCTTTTTTTTTTTTTTTGGTTGAGAATCTGTGGGCTGGCCGTGAGCGAGCTTGGGCTCACCGTGGGCTTGGCTTGCCGTGGGCTTGGTTTGCCGTGGGCTCTGTTACATTTTTTTTTTTTTGCTTGAAAGTAGAACAGATATATATATATATATATATATATTTTTTTTTCTTTTAATTTGAGGTGTTCCTAATTTTTGATTGGGGGCTGGGAAAATGGGTGAGAAATGAGTAGGGGGGCCGGCTGTGTAATGTTGGGGGGCTCAATTAATTATTCAAAATTGTTCATATATGCAATTTAGTTAAGAAATATTATCCTCAAGATTTTACTGAACATGAACAAGAACTTTTGGAGTCTCAATTGCAACATTATGAGCTTGATGTGATAAAACATCTAAATTTTCAGAATATGAGTACAATTTCCGAGCTATGTAGGGGATTAAAAATTTCAGGAAAGTCTAATGTCTATTTTTTGATTGATAGACTTATTCGTCTTGTGTTGACCCTTCCAGTTTCTACAGCAACTACAGAACGAGCTTTCTCAGCTATGAAGTTGTTAAAAACAAGACTTCACAATAGAATGGAGGATGAGTTTTTGGCAGATAATATGATAGTTTATATAGAGAAGGAAATTGCAGGGAATTTCACTATAGAAATGATAATGGATGAATTTTATTCCATGAAAAATCGTCGTCAGGCATGATTTGATCCGGTTGATGACCCGACCTGACTTGAATAATGTTGCGTGGTTTTTAATAGGAGATTTACTGAGGCTTGGTCCATGGAGCGGAGGCTTGGGTAGACAAAAAAATTTTGGCCCGTTTTGTAGCCCATTGTGAATCCTGTGTGCAGGATATAAGAGCCTTTTTTTTTGTGATTAGGGTTTTGTCTTGTTGTTGTTTTTGAGAAAGAAAAACACTGTAGCAGCACATTGTAATTTTCTTTGATAATAGTGAAATCCCTACAACTCTGTGGACGTAGGCAAATTGCCGAACTATGTAAATACTGTTTTGTGCGTGTGATTGTTTTTCTTTTGGCGTTTAGTATATTTATGTTACAACTCGGCCCCCCCATGTATTTATTCCTGGCTACGCCCCTGGTGCCAAGTAGTGGATAGATGTGATAAATTAGTAAAAAAAAAAAAGGGCAAGAAATAAATAGGGGATAAGGTAAAAAAAAAAAAGTGAAAAAAAAAATGACCAAATAAAAAAACCAATGAAGAAAATTATGTGGAGTTGATTATTTTATTTTGGGCTGATGTGGAAACTGGGAGCTTTAACATTATATGAGGCTTTACCAATTTGCAGTAGAATGAACCCAATTCGAAGTAAACAATTTTCTATTGTTTGGTACTAATGTTATTGATGTAATGTTTACTCAAGATCTGCAATTGAGGAGGGAGAGTCTCCTTTTGGGATGTTCTATTTTACACCAATTTTGGGGTTTGTTTAGAAACTGTGTGATGTTTAAGCTTTGGCTTACTCTACTTTGGAATAAAATATCACGTTTTAGCTTAATTGGGTGTTGTCATTAGGATTGCTCATGTAAATTAATAGCTTCAAAGGTCACAAATTCAACCCCTGGTTTGATTGACTGTTTGTTTTTATTGATCACCTCATATGACCATAAAAATTGAATTCTATTTTAACCTTATAATCAGTTAATGTTCTAAATGTTTATGACCAAGCGACTTGCATGTGACCGTTAATTTTAACCATCAATTAGGCTACGAGGTACATACACGGAGAACATTTCTAGGACTGGCACTGGAAGTCAAGCTCGCAACTGTTGCTTATCTAATTTTTTTACTTGTACACAAAATTTGTTCAAGAAATAGCAAGGGGCTCACCGTCCATTACACGACTCTGACTAATAGTACTTGAATATCAAGGGGTTCGGAACATCACTATTCTTGCACTAATTCTCTTCTTTCCCTAGCTATAAATTTGCTTCTTCTTGAGCTGCAAAGCAACCAAACACACAGTTGTACCATTTCAAAGTCTAGTTAACCGCTTCTAAAAAAAAAAAAAAAGTCTAGTTTACCAGCATTTTAGTTAAGCAGAAGCCTTTTCAACCACACTGAATGGGGCTTTGTTCACACCTGAGTTCCGCTCCACCATCTTCATCTTTTTCCATGCACACATTTATTCTTCTCTGGTGCTTTGGCCTGTTTCTCACCTCTGTGGTTGGCGGGAATAATGAGACAGACCAGTTGGCACTGCTCGACTTCAAAGCCAAGATTAGTAAAGATCCTCTCGGGGTCATGAGCTCTTGGAACGATAGCATCCACTTTTGCCAATGGAAAGGTGTTTCCTGTGGTCGCCAACATCAAAGGGTCACCGCGTTGGACCTGCACTCTCAAAAACTGGTAGGCTCTATATCCCCGAATGTTGGAAATTTAAGTTTTTTGCGGAAGCTAAACCTTGAAAACAACAGCTTTTATAATGAAATTCCTCCAGAAATTGGCCGTTTGCTTAGACTTGAAGTCTTGCTATTGAGCAATAACACAATAAGTGGAACAATTCCTAGCAATTTATCCAGTTGTGCCAAACTCAGAGTGTTTTATGCGGCTGTAAATAATCTGGTTGGAGAAATCCCCACAGAGCTTGGCACCTTTTCAAAGCTCCGAATCTTTGCTATTCATAAAAATGTTTTGACGGGAATTATCCCACCTTCTTTTGGAAACTTATCATCTCTAGAAGGTTTTTCTGGAGCTTATAATAAGCTGGGTGGGAGTATCCCTGATTCTTTTGGCCAATTGACCAAACTTAAAATCTTTGCTGTGGGTTCAAATAGGTTGTCTGGTACAATTCCTCCCTTATTCTTCAATATCTCTTCAATAACAAATATTGATGTAGGAGATAACCAAATCCAAGGGTATCTTCCGTCAGACATAGGCATCACACTACCATATTTAGAAACGTTTACCATTTCCAGCAACCGATTTACTGGATCTATCCCTGTTTCAATATCTAATGCCGCAAATTAATAAATTAACTGGAAAAGTTCCTTCCTTAGAGAAGTTAAATAGAATGAGGTTATTTTCCATTTCTGAAAACCAACTTGGAAATGGAGGAGGAAATGACTTAAGTTTTCTCTGTTCTTTGTCAAATGCCACCAATCTAAGAGATTTGGAGATAAATACCAACAACTTTGGTGGGGAGTTGCCTAAATGTATTGGCAACATCTCAGCTACTCTTACCTTTTTCTATTTGAATAATAATAAAATATTTGGAAATATTCCTAGTGTGATAGGGAATTTGATCAACCTGGAGGATATAGAAATGTGGAACAATAAATTTGCAGGTAACATCCCCTCTATACTTGGAAACCTTCAGAAATTACACATTTTGGATTTATGTCAAAACAATTTCATTGGGAACATTCCATCCTCTTTTGGAAATTTAACAAATTTGTTGGAGTTGTATATAGGATACAATAATCTTCAGGGAAGCATCCCTTCAAGTCTAAGTCAATGCCGAAATTTGTTAATTTTTGATCTTTCCTTTAACAATCTTAGCAGTATCATATCCTCTCAAGTTATTGGTCTCTCATTCTCACCAATTAGCCTTGATTTGTCAAGAAACCAATTCACTGGTGTCATTCCCATGGAAATAGGGAATTTACAAAATATAGAATATTTGGATATTTCTGAAAACATGTTGTTTGGTAAAATACCGGCAAATCTTGCAAGTTGTGTAAAGCTAGAATTTCTAGCCATGAGAAGAAACCTTTTCCAAGGGGTTGTTCCTTCATCTTTGGAATCATTAAGAGGTCTTGAACATTTAGACCTTTCTAACAATAATTTTTCTGGCATGGTTCCAAAATTTTTGGAGAGTTTTGTTTTCTTGAAATTATTGAATCTCTCGTACAACCATTTTGAGGGTGAGTTACCAACAAATGGAGTTTTTAAGAATGCAAGTGCAACTTCGATTAAGGGAAATGGTAAGCTTTGTGGGGGCATACCAAAGTTTCAACTTCCTAAATGCAAGTACAAAATATCCAAGAGGAGAATGTTGACTTTAAGGTTGAAGTTAATAGTCTCTATACTCTTCGGGCTTCTTGGCGTATTTTTGATTCTATCATCTCTATTTCTTTGTTCTTTAAGAAAGAAAAGGAAAGAAAACACCTCAAGTGATTCGGTAAATTTTATTTTGAATGTATCTTACCAAAGTCTCCTACATGCTACTAACAGATTCTCTTCTGCTAATTTAATTGGGGTGGGTAGTTTCGGGTTAGTGTATAAAGGAATTCTTGATCAATATGAACATACAGTTGCTATCAAGGTGCTGAACCTTGGGAGTTATGGAGCTTTCAAAAGTTTTAAAGCTGAATGTGAGGCTCTAAGAAACATCAGACACCGAAATCTTGTAAAGGTGATCACAGCATGTTCAAGTATTGACAATCAAGGCCATGATTTTAGGGCTTTGGTATACGAGTTCTTGGGAAATGGCAACCTAGATGAGTGGTTACATCCAACTCCAAGAACATATGAGGCTCTTGAGATTCCAAGGAAGTTGAGCTTTCTTCAAAAATTGAATATTGCCATTGATGTTGCTAGTGCATTGGATTACCTTCATCATCATTGCCAAACACCAATTGTCCACTGTGACATCAAGCCCAGCAATGTTCTTCTTGATGATGAAATGGTTGGACATGTAAGTGATTTTGGGTTGGCAAGATTTCTTCATGATATCAGCCAAGATTCTTCTACAAATCAATCAAGCTCAATTGGGGTTAGAGGAACGATTGGTTATACTCCTCCTGGTATGTATATATATTTTACATTTCTTAAATTTATTTGCTATTCCTTTTACCATATTATATCTTGAAGATAGAATGTGTTACAACAAATGTTTCTAGTTTATCTTTCATTTTTTTTTTTTTTTCCTTATTACATGCTAAAGAAAAATGTTCTTTAAAACAATAGTAAGATTTTTTCTTTCCCTTCTTTTCATGTATGAAAGTTTTGCTTATTACAATTTTATGTTACTTGCAATTGCAGAGTACGATATGGGAAACGAGTTATCAATATATGGTGATATTTATAGTTATGGGATATTGTTGCTAGAGATGTTCACAGGAAAAAGGCCTACTGATGACATTTTCCAAGATAACTTAAATCTTCATAATTTCGTTAAAGCAACTTTACCAGAACAAATAATTGACAATGTAGATCCTACTCTTCTCAGTGAAAGACATGAGAGAGGAATAAGTATAAATGACAATTGCAATGAGGATCTGAATGGAAGTCTCAAAATTCAAGAATGCTTGATTTTGATACTTGGTATCGGAGTTGCTTGTTCCACAGAATTTCCAAGAGAAAGGAAGAACATCAGTTCTGTTGTGGTTGAGCTGCATTCAATTCGACAAAACCTTCTTAGAACCTATATACGCAGATAAAGGCTTCAAGCTACAGGTAAGTTTTGTATTTGTTATCTTTGGTAGATATAATTTGGTAAAGTATCTACCACACCACATGATTTAACTTGAATAAGCCACACCAAATGTTTGGGGGAAGAGAGGGAGATGGAATCATATGGCGATTAGAAAGCCACATGCCTTTGTACTAAATTTTTTATTTTATTTTTTCTGATGACTAAACTGAAAAGATTGTAGCCACTTGAAATTTGATAAGCTCATTCCGCTAAATATAGGATTGGGAATATGCACAATTACTCTTCTATAATACCTTTAAAATGTGACTTTCGGCTTTAAAAAGCTTGTTCCAAATTTAAAAAAAAATAAAAATAAATAATAATAATAATAATCTAAAACGGCCTGAAATGGATTTTCATTTGGTTGATTTCCACTGTTGGAGTGATTGTGATTTCAAGGAATTGGCTTACATCCTCATCCTACTACTCTAGACAGAGATCTCTATCAATGACACAAGCTTAAATTATTGCCACACGTTCTGAATTGCTGACTTAGACATGTAAGCGCTGGGAATCTAGGCAGAGCAGGAGGTGGTGGTCTAATTCAAAACCATAGTGAAGAATGGGTTAAAGGCTATGCTAGCTCTCGGCTTTACCAATAGCTTCGTTACTGAGCTATGGGCTTTAAGGGATGATTTATTAATTTTTGCTAAGGAGCTAGGCTTAAACAATATTATTGTAGAGTTGGATGCTTTGAGTGTAGTCTATCTGATGAACAATGATAATGTGAACTTATTAATGGAATATCTATTGTCTGACTGCAGGAACCTATTGAAAGCTATTCCCATCAAGCAGATTGACCATGTTTACCATGAAGCTAACCAATGTGCTAATGCATTGGCAAGACTTGGATCCCTCTTTTGTAATATTTTTGGAACCACCACCTGTGGTGGAAAAACTTGTAGCTTTTGATAAAGCTGGTATGTTATTTAACTAACTTATCAATTCCCAATCTATGCATATCCTCTGGTTAACCCAAAAAAAAAATGTAGTAAAATTATTGCTTGTTTATAATTCTAAATATCTTCCAAGTAAATGGATTGCCAATTCCATTAAATATTGAATGTGATGGGATTTCATAATCCCACAAAAAATAGCTTTCTCATGAATTTTCAGAGGATATAAATGTGAAGGGGTAGAGTTTTTTTAACCTATGAATAGACGAGTTAACTCGTACTCAACCCATTGATACTGTGGGTCAAGTTTACATGCAGGTCACACGGGTTAACCCATTTTTTCTTTTATATCTATTTCGGCCTCTTTAACATCACCCTTTCTCTCACTAGAAAACAGATTCTTTTCTTTACTTCTCAATGTTTCTCTTTCAATAATCCATTCTCACACAACCGAAGTTTGGTGAGGGTCCTCATATTTTCATCTTTCCTATGCAACCCATCTTCTCTTCTCAAAACTTTGTTCTAGCTAAGCAGTTGAAGGAAACAACGTATACTCTAGTCTTGCTTGGCAAAGAGCACCAGTTACGATTTCTTGTTGCATTTAACTATTGGTGTTAGTTTTTTCACCGAAACCCTGTAATTATCAAGGCAAAATTGGTTACTACATTTTCAGGATTTAGGTTAAGAACAATCTGGTGATTATATTTTTGGTGTGAAAGATTTAAAAGTACATGCAATGTGTGATGTACTGCTGCTTCTTTTAATCTGCATCTCCAACGAATTTGGCCGGCAAGTACTTCCAATAGTGTTTATATATATATATATATAAAATTTCATAACAAACTAATTATTGAAGCTATGTTACAATATGTTTGGATTTTAACTCCGTCAATAAAAATTTATGGGTGTTCTACACACGTTAAATCTTATAAACATACCATTTTTTTTCCTGGAGTAGTATGACATGGAGATTCATAAATCATAATATTTGCTTGGTGCCCCAATCTTTTTATTTTTTTTATATTTTTTTATTATTTATATTTTTGATGAAACTGTTTTTAAGTATGTATGTGAACAGGCTACAATTGTTTCCTATTGGATTTTACTTTACTTGATTATCACATAATTCAATTTTACTTTACTTGATTATCACATAATTCTTTAGGATTTGACAAATGGCATCATTATGCTTTGCCTAGGTGGATCCACTTTTGAGTCTTGACAAAAAAATCAAGCTCCGGAGCAAGGCCGACGTTGACTTTAGAGGTTTAATTTTATTTGCAATTCAAAGATCAGAATAGTTTTTTTTTTGGACCTTCAGTTTCAATGGACCGGTGGGTGTGTTAGCTAAGATTAATTAATCAATCAATTTAAAACCTATCCATTTAGTAAAAAAAAAATATATATATATATATATATATCAAAGATAAAGAATCTTCCAGATCATGAATGCAATTATATAATATTAACTATATTAGTTGGCATACTGAACACGATGGAATTGCTGAATGTGACTTTTTTTTGATAACCTTGCTGAATGTGACTTGAGTGACACGTCCATGTCTAAGTGGTTTTGACATCACGGTGGTCGGAGAGACAAAACCACGGCCCACAATTGGTACTACCACCAAGCCACCATGGCCTATGATGGTTTAGGCTTTACCTATAAAAAAACAGAGTGACACAGAGTTATAAGCAAACGACAAAGCCTGCTTGTTAAGCACCAAAAAAATCTTAAAGTAATTGGAATCTAATATCATTACTGCCAATTAACAACAAAACAAATCCTGAAATTTAATAATAAGTAAGAAAGTACTTCTATAAACCAACTAGGCATTGGTGAAAGTAGTAAGAGCACCAACAGTAACTCCCAAAACGGTATCGTCTTTGTATTGTGTTAACCTTCAGTCATGTGTGAGAGTTAGTTATCTCACGTGTATAATTCAGTTATTACAGGTGTGTATTATTTGTAATAACTGTCTCCGTCTTTCTCGCTCTCTCTCTCTCTCTCTTCTTTCTCTCTCTTCTATTAGTTACTCACTCTTGTATTGTATTCTTTGTCAATAATATCTTGATTTTCAGCTCTGCTTTCTCTGTGTGTGTTTCTTGTTTTCTTGGTGAGGTTTGTGTGTTTTTACAATTGGTACTGAAAAGTAAAAAAGAAGAAAAACAAGTAAAGCCATCACCCACTATTCTTCGAATCTCTTATTTACATTTCTCTTTCAAAGTAGTGGTAAATTTCAAATCTATCTTCTGAAACTTAGTAGTAATTAACCATGGCCTTCAAAAACTATTTTTCCTCCTTCACGTGATAGGGCCGTGCAGGAATTCCCATGACACCGTAGATGTTGCCTTCATTAGACTTGATGTCCAAGAAGTTCGGCTCTCCATAATGATTCATTCTTGACTAAGCACAATCAACGGAAATAGCCAATCTTCATGATCATATGGGCCACTATGCAATTGATGCAAGGGACTTGAGTTCTAATTTTGCTTTATCTCCCTTCACTTTGCACGCCAATGCCAGAATATTGCCATCTTTAAGGATGGTAAGCATACCGTTCTCGCATAGGAGCTTCAAATTTGGTGAGTCGTGGATGCATGGCATGGGATGACCCCAAGGGATGTAAAAACATTCTTCCCTGTAAAAGAGTTTAGTGAGCCTTTTAAGTCCGTGTTCGAATCAGGCCGGGCTAGTGTAGGTTTGCAGATTGAGGGCCTATGGGCTTATTTCAACCATTAGAGAGAGATATTCAATTCAAAGAAGATGTTAAGGACCTGTTTGGTAACATAACTCAAATAATTTTCTGTGTTTAAATACTAAAAATTGTGGACCCAAAAAAATAACATGTTTGGTAGAAGTGTTTTTTTTAGAAGTGTTTGGGTTATGTTTCTCATTTTAGGGTGTTTAAATACTAAATTTAGAAAACTCATCTTACAGTTTTCAGATAACATTGTTCAATGACCTTTTTATAAATATTTTAAAAACTGTAAGCTCATTGATTATATCACTTTTAAATATATATATATATATATATATAAAAACACACACACACACACCCAACAAACAATTATGTTTTTTCACTTTTGAAAATAGGTTATTAGAAGATTTCTATTTTTTGGTGCTAATGTCGTCATCAAGGTGTTTAATTAAGTTTGTGGCTCACTGAAGATTTTCACATTAAACCGAGGGTGAAACTTGAAATAAATGGAGGGATGTTCAATTATACAACACTTTTTTGGGGTTTGTTTAGAATTGATGTTACTTTAAGCAAGCAACTTTGGAATAAAATGTCATGTTTAAGCTTTGATCGACAGTTTTTGTTTTTGCTTTTAAGGATCACCTGCATGCCATCATATGATTATCAAAAATTGAGTTCTTTAAATTTTTATGATCATGTGACTTGCATGCGATCGTTAGTTTTAACCATCAACTGTTGCTTATCTAAGCTTTGGAAATTAACGGAAGCATCCCTTCAAGTCTAATTCACTACCAAAATTTGATAACTTTTCATCTTCCACATAACAATCTTAGCAGTATTATATCCTCGCAAGTTATTGGTCTCTCATTTTCACCAAATAGCCTTGACTTGTCTAGCATCCAATTCATTGGTGTCTTTCCCATGGAAATAGGAAATTTGAAAAATTTAGAACATTTGGATATTTCAGAAAACTTGTTGTTTGGTGAAATTCCTGCAACTCTTAAAAGTTGTGTAAAGCTAGAATTTCTAGCCATGAGAAGAAATTTCTTCCAAAGGGATGTTCCTTCATCTTTGGAGTCGTTAAGAGGCCTTACACATTTTGACCTTTCTGACAATAATTTTTCTGGAAAGATTCCAAAATTTTTGGAGACCTTTGATTTCTTGCAATTATTAAATCTATCAAACTATCATTTTGATGGTGAGGTACCAACAAATGGGGTTTTCAAGAATGCAAGTGCAATTTTGCTTAAGGGAAATGATGAGCTTTGTGAGGGCATACCAAAGTTTCAACTTCCTAAATACAAAAACAAAAAATTCGAAAATAGAAAGTTGACTCTTACATTGAAGTCAATAATAATCTCTATACTCTTCGGGCTTAGTATTGGAGCAAATTTGGTCTTATCATTTAAATTTCTTAGTTCTTTAGGAGAAAAAAGGAAAGAAAATACCTCAAGTGATTCAATAAATTTGCTTGTGAATGTATCTTACGAAAGTCTCTTAAATGCTACTGATGGATTCTCTTCTGCTAATTTAATTGGTGTGGGTAGTTTTGGGTCAGTGTATAAAAGTATTCTTGATCAGTATAAGCATACTGTTGCTTCAAGGTAATGAACTTAGGGTGTCAGGGAGCTTTCGAAAGTTTCAAAGCTGAGTGTGAGGCTCTAAGAAACATTAAACACCGAAATCTTATGATCATATGATTGTGGCTCTTGCAGTTGAGACTGGGACTCTTGTGGATGCACTAATTCTCAATTATATAATGAAAACGACTTTATCATTTTGAACTTTTTTTTTTTTTGTTTTTGTTGCTCTTTCTTAATTTTCTCATGTATGTCATGAGTCTTCTCCTGGAATGATGTGGAAAAAACTTGGATTTTTAGTTTTAGATGTTACATCAGATTGTTGGGTTCAGCAACTGATGCTGTTAGCCAAGTTTCTTATATCAACACTTATTGGAAAGAAAAAAATTTCACATATTGGTATTATATATATGGTTGGTTTTCTGTAATATGCCTCTCTGCTTACTAGAATAATTTATCTAACCTTTATTTTTCACTTCAATTCCTTTCACTAGTCTATTTGCAGCTCAAGCTGGGGCTTCCAGGGTAATTGCAGTTGAAGCCAGTGAGAAGATGGCTGCAGTTGCCACCCAGGTAAAATTTTTTCCTAGTTCTATAGTTGTTAAATGTACCTCTGTATTTCCACTCATAGAGTTTTGCGTGCCTTTTGTTGGTTTTGGTTGCAGATTGCAATGGACAATGGCCTTTGGCGGAGTAAAAGCCAAAAAAAAAGGTAATAAACACTCCACTGGGGTAATAGAAGTGGTTCAAGGTATGGTTGAAGAGCTTGATAAATCTTCAAAAATTCAACCTCACAGTGTTAATGTATTGTTGAGTGAATGGATGGGGTATTGCGTTCTTTACGAGTCAATACTTAGCTCAGTGCTTTTTGCACGGGACCGATGGTTGAAGCCTGGGGGTGCAATCGTACCTGACACAGCAACTATTGTGAGTCATTTACACTGTTCCTCTCACTTGTCACAATCTTTTTTCAAGTTCTAGAGAGCTAATATTTTTTTCTTTCAAATTTTTTGCAGTTTGTTGCAGGATTTGGTAAAGGTGGTACCAGTGATCCATTTTGGGAAAATGTATATGGTTTCAACATGTCTTGTATTGGCAAGGAACTTGTTGGCGATGCTGCTAAAATTCCAATTGTTGACATTGTGGATAATCATGACATAGTGACCAATTCTACAGTTCTTCAGGTTAGTATTACCCCATTTATTGACTTTTGAGGTATATATTCCATTGATCATTGGGATCTCAATTTGCTTTTGAGGCTCTATCATGACTTGGCTACGGATAGATAACCTTTTAATGGTTTATGATGGTTAAGTCATCAACATGTTTAGGATTTGGAGAGAAAGGAGAGGAGAGGAGGATAAGGGGAGAATAGAGAGAATTTGGGATCTCAATTTGCTTTCAAGATTAAGGCAACCTAATCCCAAAATTTAAATAAGTTTTGAGTTCAACTTTCTTGCCTCAAATTTGATGAAAAGGCAAATTAGGGACTATTTATTTATTGGGTCATGCTAACGAGTGCCCTTAGAGCATTCTTTAAGAATCCATTTTAAAAAAGTTTTGAAATCACTTTTATGGAAAATGAAAAAAGCTGTCAAAACATTAATTACTTTTTTTTTCTTTTTTCATAAATCTTTCTTTAAATAGATTCTTAAAGAGTGCCCTAAGGGCACTCGTTAGCATTTTCCTTATTTATTTGTTGTCAACAATTCCACAGTTGGCCTAAATTTATTTTATTTTATCTATTTTTTCCACGGTTGGCCTCATATTCTTTTCTTTTCCATACGATTTAAATATATTATTAAATAGTCAAAAGTTACAATTCCTTTTTCTTTAGGGGGGATGGGGGAGGTGGGTGGGTGGGTGGTGGTTTCGGCCATTTTTAATTTGACTTTTGTAATGAATCTTGATTCTCTTAAATTTCTCCATAAACCGCAATTTAAGTTCTTGATTATAAATTTCCTAAGTTTTTGCTCGCCTGCATTCTTAAACACACTTCAAGACTTGCCAAACTTTTAGAAATAAGGGAAATAATAGTTAATTTCTTTAGACTTATTATTTTTATGGGTTTCTTTCTTCAATACCCTGTACCCCTTTCTAAAACTTCTTAAGGGTATCCAAGTTTTTTAGCATGATTTTTAGGACAGATAACAGAGCTTTTTATGGAATGACATTGGAAAAAGTTGGCAAAGTTATCTTTTTAAGTTAAAAATTTGAACTAGTAAAATCTTTTTAGCTTTGTTCTAGAGCTCTTTGATCAAATTATGCCTTCACACAAGCTGCTGGGGGGGTTCATGCACTGCAGGGTTCAAAACAATTCTAAGACATTTAACAACTTTTATAGAATGACATAAAAGAGGTTGGAAAGTTTTCATCGACTTTCCTCACTAATTTAATTGGTATAGTTTTTGGACTTTGTATCAGCATCCTTGGATCAAAACTCTCTTTTGTCCTGGTCGGGTGGTTTATGTGTATGGGAAGGACTACCCCTGTTATGTAGCCCAGTTTTTGCGCCCAAAAAATATTTCTTTTAAGTAGATTCCATAAACTTCTCTCGCTATTCTTTATGAAAAAATTGATTTTGGCACTATGGACCATGGGTTTGTATATTCTGGAACCAACTCTAATTCCTAGATTAAGGGTAAACCTTGCTTAACTTTTTCGTTCTAAACTTCTACTTGTAAATATCGACTATGTTGCCTGAATCTACTTATATGCTGCACTAATCCCTAAATAATTTCATTTAGTTATATATCTTGCTTGAGTATCTTATATTATATGCATCTCTTTTTTTTTTTTGTTTATTTCAGACCTTTGACTTGGCAACAATGAATCACGATGACGTGGACTTCACTGCAAGCGCTGAGCTGGAACCATATTCTGCAGGCATGTCGAATGATTTGGAATGTCAAACAAGATTGTGTTATGGGGTTGTCTTGTGGTTTGAGACCGGTTTTACTGCTAGAAAGCACCGACGCAGCTCCAAGGTCGCCGCACCGGAGTCCGACGCAGCGTCCGGTGTCCGATCGCCGACTCTCCCTTTTTTTTTTTTTTTTTTTTGGATTCGCGCTGACTCGGCAAGATTCGCGCCGATTCGGCGCCAAACGGGCTGATTCCGGCGGAAACGGAATCCGATACGGCCGCCGAAAATGCCGAGACGGCGATTCCGGCGAAACGGCCACCGAAACAGGCCGATACGGCCGATTCAGGCCGAAACAGCCGCCGAAACTGGACGAAATAGGCAGTGGCTGCCATTCTTCTGCTTCATGTGGCCTTGTGAGAGGGGGGGAAAAAAAAAGAAAAAGGAAGAAGAAGATGAGAAGACACCAAATAAAAAAAAGATGAAAGATGAATAAACATATAACAAGAATTAATTAAGGGGGTGGAAAAGTCAAATATTTAATGTGAGTGGGTTGAGAATTGAAAAATGAGTAAATGAACTTTTTTGAAATGTGGTTTTTTGTTTCCAATTACTAAAAATATTGATTTTATTAAAAACAAATCATAAATAATTATTTTTTAATAATAAATTATACCATTTATTTGATTTTTTTATATAAAAATATTAAATTAACTATATAAAAATATTTTTAATAATTTTTTAATCGCCGAGTCCTGCCGCACCCGCCCCCACATTTTTTAAAAATTGCCGAGTCCCGCACCCGAGTCCCGAAACGCACCCATGCTTCTTACAGGCAGGTTCTGCAAAGAAATGCCAGTTGTGTTGTCCACATCCCCATACACTCCGAAAACACATTGGTCGCAAACAATTCTTACGTTCCGTGAGCCAATTGCCATGGCATCAGGAAAGCCAAGTGGTGATAGATTGGCCGCAATTGGCACTGAGGCCTGTCCTGCCATGAAGATTCAATTGCGTGTTAGCATTGCACGTGCTGTTGAACATCGAAGCATTGACATTTCCCTGGAGACCGTTGGGATTGGTTCTGATGGTAGGAAATGCAAGTGGCCTGTACAAATTTTTAATCTACATTAGGCCATATGCAATGGATCAAAATCTTTCATCAAAAAAAGAAAAAAAAGGGATCAAAAGCTAAGATCGTCCCACTGGAGTTGTCTGTCCTGGCAGCCTGGGGATTTTTTGCAGAGTTTTGTTTTGTTGTAGTAATCATTTCATTGTTTTCTTCAATTTGTTTAGTCTTCCAAAAGGCTTCTACAATTTGCATTATATCTATGTGCGTTTTATCCAAGTATTATAATGTTGCAAAGGATGCAAATTAGTTGCTTTTATAATTTGGAAATTTTTTTGGTCAAGTTCAGCATTGCGTTGTTTAAACTGTTTAATTATAATTTTTTGTAGCGTGAATTATCTCTACCATAATATAATTATGGAATGCTTAAGCATTTATAAGAAGACAATTTTCCTTTTGGTTGAAAGAGGGAATTAGATTAAACAAGAATTAAGCATCTAGGTTACATAACACTTCAAAAAAAAAAAAAAAAGTTAATAAGTCTCTCTTATATGGGGTGAACCCCATTAGTGTGAGGGCTTTGCTTCTCCTTCTTCCGCACACTCTTTAACAGTTTCAGAAAGAGGGTTTAGAGTGTATATGGTTGGGTGGTTACCCCTCTCTGAACCCAATGATTTCATCAACTTTACCTATCAAATCCACCACCCATCATTCTTTTCCAAACCCCACAAGTGTGTAACCCATTCTATATGAAGGGGCGTTACATATGTTCGTTATACTGGATACTCTATCCCAAGCGTTAGCATATGTCCTATCCCAAGCATTAGCCTAAACCTGGTATGAAATAGTAAATACAAGAAATATGATTAGCATACAATACAAAATGATCACTCTAATTGTTTCATTCCTTCGCCAAAGCTAGAGGCCTCTCATTCAATCTCACAATTCGCCACAAAAAGATAACCACTTACATGTATCACAACAATCCCAAAACTATAAGTTTCAACAATGTTACTTGCACTTATTTGTGAATAGTTAAACCCCTTAGATAATGACTCAAATTTTGAGATTTCAAACTATGAATCTAATTTTTTTTTTTTTACTCTATCACATGGAAAATTTCATGCCCTACATCAATTTCTATCTCATGTTAACTAAGGCCTCAATATAGTACACTCATAACAATGATAATTCTAGCACTACTATCAAATTTTGCATAGAAGTTGACTAAAAGACCATGAAAAATCACGTATTTCTTTTGAATAAAAATCAATATCAAAACTTTCAACTTGCAAAATTTCAATGAGAATGACAGACTTTGAAAAAGGTCAAGAATGACAGACTTTTAAATATATATATATATATATAAATATATATATATATTTTTTTTTTTTTTTCTTTCTAGTTTTAATTAATTTTTCCATTCATATTTTGAAACATAATTATCTTCTTCATTAAATGTAATGAATCTCTTCACTCTTAACACATCTAGGAGTAAATCTCCAAAATTCCTAAAATTATTATTCTTGCAATTTTTATTTAGAATCATTAACCACTATTTGCATAAAAAAATCACATTAAATGATTTAAGGTTTGTTTGAATACTACTTATTGCTAAAAACTGAAAACACTATAACAAAATAATTTTTAAATGTGTAAATAGTGCCATGGGACTCAGTTTTAAAGTTGATTTTACTGAAATTCGTATTTGCGGGTCTCGTGAATAGTGCATGGGACCCACACAAAAAAATGCAGACGCGCCGTGGGACGCTATCCAAACCTAGCCTTAGCCTAATTTCATCGAATAATATTCACACAATTTAAAATATATTTTTCTAAAATAATTATGCTAAAAAAATTGAGAATTTAAATTTTTTGAAATTTTTATTCTAATATTTTTATGAAATTAAATATGGTCATTATATTCAAATATAATATTTTCTAAGAAATTGGAAAATTAACTATCTAATCTAATGCCCTTCAAAAAGATTAAAATTCCTTTTCACACTCTTCAATCGGTGTCCAACACCACTACCTGAAAATAGTGGGAACAAAATCCTAGTTAACAATGAGGAATCTTCTAAGGTGTTGTTTTTCTTTTCTTTTTGGTCTTCCTTGAAATGAAACATAACTTGGGTACCCCATCACTTTAATCTTCTATGAAAACATCTGCAGCTGCTGAGCTAACAGAATATGGGAGCAAAGTTGGATTCTAACATGTCCTTTTTCTTTTTGAAAATTTCAAGGATGAAACATCCCGTGGATCTTCACTTGACTTGTTCTCATCACTTTGATCTTCCTTGAAAACCCCTGCAGCTGTCAAGCTAATGGAAAAATTCTGCCGGTTGAAGTTATGGACCATTTAGGCCACTGCCTAAGGCCCCCCATTTATAAGAGGACCCCAAATAGTAATAATATATTATGGACAAAGTTTAGCTACAAAATTAGTTGTGGCCTTAGGCTACAAACTTACTTAATATTTTTTTATTGGAAGTGAATTTTGACAAATCAACCATTGCATTACATCTTCTTCTTATATCCTTCATGCTTACAAAATTTTAAGAAAATTAAAGATCAATAACTATGTCATCAATAAATTTTTTAAATTGCAAGTTTTTGTAATTTAAAATTATGCACAAAATATAAACTTATAGATTATATAGTAAATGATATCTGATTGATACAAAATTTAACATGTGTATTAAGGGCATAAAGAACATGCAATTCAACGGTTAGATTTTCAAAATATGTTGTAGTATTTATTTTATTGAGTGAGTTTGTAGCTTTAAACTACAACCAATTTTGTAGCTAAACTTTTTCTATATATTATATAATATTGCTTTCTCATCTGAGAAAAAAAAGATTACAAACGGCCATCACCAAATCCCATCAGGCCATGAAGGCCCGTTTCTCACCAAAAAAAAAAAAAGACTATAAACGGCCATCACCAAATCCCATCAAGCCATGAAGGCCCGTTTCTCACAGAGAAAAAAGCTGAAGTGACAATATGACATGAAGGCTAATCACATCAGGCCATCACCAAATCTTTAGCTTGTAGAAGAAAAAGATTACAAACGGCAGAAATCTTTAGCTTGCAGAAGAAAAGATTACAAAAGGCAGAAAGAACAAACAAATAAGAAAAGGCAGAAAAAAGAAAGAAGAAAAAAAACACTCACTCTCTGACTCCCTCCATCTTGATTCTACAAAAAAACACTCTTTTTAGTTGGCTTACTCATCAATTTGTGTTGACAATAGACTTGGTCTGTTCACAAATCTTCATTTCAGGTTCGTTTTTTGTTTTCTCTTCCTTTGCCTTTATTGTCTTCTTCATGTTTGCTGCTGGGGGTCTTTTTTTTTTTTTTTTTTAATCAAGTTAGGTATTAGTGGGAAAGGGGGTTGATGGAGGAGGACAACCGTTGAATTAAGTGAAGGGATATTCTATTTTACACCACTTTTTGGGGGGTTTGTTTAGAAATTGTGTGATGTTACTTTAAGCTATGATTTACGTAACTTGGGAATAAAATGTCATGTTCAAGCTTAATTGGGTGCTGTCATTAGGGGTGTGCGTGGGTTAGATTGAGCAGGTAATGACCAATATTTCTATCCAATCAGCCACTAGCGGGTTGAAAAAATTCCAATCCGCCACCGACCCATCAAAGTCTAAATCCGATGGATTGGTTACAAATTTTGGCGATTTCAACTAGGTGGATTCAACGGGTTGGCATTAAAAATGTTCTTTTAAAAAAAAATTATCACAAACTACAATTTATTATCGAATGATCTCAAAATATAACTAATGCACAAAAAAAAAATTAAAGGTAGATTTCATTGAATAATTTCAATTCCAAACACAAACATAAGGTCAATGAAAAAGAGATATATCATCTCTAACAGACCTTGTCTCCACACCAAAAAAAAAAAAGTAGGTTGCTGCCTTACAACTGAGGGAAATTCAATCAACAAACCCAAAGTCTTAACATTCCCAAAGTCACATCAATGATTCAAAATAATAACATACCAACATAACAAATAAACTTCAAAATGGTATGCATGTTCTTAAAAGCAATTATCACAAACTACAATTAGTTACTGAATACAAAGTATATATATACTTTTGATAAACTATAGAGTATATACAACCAACCTTGGTGCCTAAACTAACCATATTACAAACTATAAGAACCACTAAGAGTATTACACCTGCATAGCAGTATAACTAACTCTATTATTAAAAACTAAATGACCTCCAGCTTTTCAAAAAGGTTAAGAAAGAAAAAGACAAAACAATAAGAAAGAGGGAGGGAGAGGAAGCAGAGTGTAGTATATGGATGAAGTGAGTTTAAGGTTTCAATGTTGACTTTTTATATTTTGTTTAAGGAATTGATTACTGATTAGCTGTGAAAATTGATTAGGTGAATTGATTAACTTTAAATAAAGAATATATGGTTGAACAATTTGAAGGGCGGGTTAGACCCCCAAAATAGCGGATTGAATTGGGTAACAGATTGAAAAATTGCCAAGCCGCTACAACCCAACCCGCCTAACTTGATGACCTACACAAGGCGAGCGAGTCAGCTGCGGGTCAGGCGGGTCAGCGAGTCAAGCAGATATTTTGCACACCCCTAGTTATCATGAGGATTGCTCTTGTAAATTAATAGTTTCGAAGGTCACAAATTCCACCCCTTAGCTTTGATTGATTTTTTTTCTTTAAACGACCACCTGCAAGTCATATGACTATTAAAAATTGAATTCTTTATTTTGCCCTTACAAATTTCTTAATATATTGAATATTTATGATCATGTGACCTGCACGCGATCAGTAATTTTAACCGTCAACTAGGCTATATGTATAGACATGAAAAGAGTTTCTTGGAGTGGCACAGGATTCTAGCTCATAACTGTTACATATCTAAGTTTCCTTCGAATTTGGTCAAGAAATATGATTAATGGGCTCACATTTTATTTCACGCTCTAACTAACACTAATGGTCCTATTGGATTGAAGAGATGAGAGGAAAAGTAGAGTAGAGTTGGCTGGAAACTAATCTAATTTATGGTCAACTCTGCTCTACTTCAATTCCCTTTGCTCCTCATTTCTCCCTCAATCCAAACAGGCCTTTAATTGTCTTGGGAGTTCAAAATTCATCCTATTCCTGACTTTTAAATTTGCTTAATCCTCCTCCACTTCACACACTGATGCCAGAATCTCGTCATCTTTAAGGATATTCATTAAGCCCGCCATTCTTGCATGAGAGCTCCAACTTTGGGAGAAATTATAGAGTCCTCTGGTGGACCACGTCATTTGTTTACCATTCCACTAAAAGACTCACACTTGTTTAAAATTGGTAAGTCAGTAATCAGTTTTTGTTTTAAAAAATTTTTTAACTCAACAATTTTAAACAGGTGGAAGTTTTTAAGTGGAATGGTGGACCACATAACTTGTCCACCATGAGGACCTCATAATTTCTACAACTTTGGGTAGGCGTGGAGTTGTGAAAAATATTCTCCTAACATTAGTCATCGACTCATCAATATTGCTTCCACTTTGATTAATAATAATAATAATCTATGCCTTACAAAGATTAAGATTTTCTTAAGTAAAAAATCTAGGACCCACACACTTGACATAATTTTGATACATGACAATTGAAAAATAGATTTTTTTTTCTATACTAAATATTAGTTGTGGGTTTGTGTATAAGTGATATGATCCAATCACACATTTACAAATATGTAAATCCTTAAAGTGTGAACAAATGCGTGTAATAGAAGAGATGTTTTCTTAAGATATTTTGAGAAAAAAAAGGAGAAGTACTTTTACTTTGGATTCAATACTTTTTGTTTAAACCTCAAATTTCAAGGCCACGCCTAACTATGTTGAATTTATGGTGGGAGTTGGGAGGAATTTTGCTTTCATTAGAAAGAATTATTTATAAAGGCGAGCTAAAAGTCATAGATTGAGATATGTATTGAAGCTAGTGCAATTGTTTAATTACCTCTCACAAAATTTTTTACTCTTTTACATTTTAACTTTGTCTAACTTTATTTTATTCAATGGTGAAGATTGAAAGTTTCTTTTTTCAACTCTCAATCTTAGCCACTAAGAACTATTGCATCAGGTGCAATAATTATCTCAATCCAAAAATCACGAGCATATATATGTTTCAAATAGTGGTGATAATTATAGGAATAAAGTCATTTCCAAAATCTTTGGAACTATAATTAATGGGAGATTTTTTTTTTTTTTTTTTTTGTTGATAATTCAACAGTTATAAGGGGTAGGTGGATTTTGAAGATCTTTAGACTCGATTAATCTACGCTTTTAAAATTATTTTTATTCTTATCATATTTCAATTTTATATTGTAGATAGTGTTTTTTAATTTGTAAATATTTATTTTAAATAATATCTACTAGAAAATATCTATCTATCTATCTATTTATCTTGAGAGAGAGAGAGAGAGAGAGAGAGAGAGAGAGAGAGAGAGAGAGAGAGAGAGAGAATCTTAAGTTGGATCTAATAAATAAATTTATTACAATAATTTTTTATAATGAAAAATTTGATGAAAATATCACAAATATACAAAACATTAATTAAAAAAGAGTTAGAAGATTGTAATATAATACAACAAAAAGATAATAACGAAAATAATCATAATAAAACAGAAATAGCTAATACATTTTTTTTAAGGAAATAATACATTAATTATCTTGTTATGTAAAAATACTAGATTCTTTCAAAAACCATAAGAATTTTGCTAATAATAATTATTGATCAATACTTTTTCCCCCAACTGCAAATGGGCTTGAAACCTCAAGTCCAAAATGGACTAGGCGAGGCCCATTTGTGTTGACAAATGGGCTTGCTAAAAACACGGTTCCAAACTAGCCCCAATGCTTGAGAAAGAAAAAGACCAAGGTCACAGAGTTAGTCTTAGTCATAAGACTGTAAACGAGCCAAGTTTTGTCGAGTAGTGTGTGTTTGAGCTTGGCTCGTAAATAAAAATCAAATGCTCAAGTTTGACTTGAGCTTGAGACAAGCTTAAAAACAATGTTTGAACTTGAGCTCGTGAGAGTGCCAAAAAGTTTGAGCTCGGCTTGGTTTGATTATTTAGTCAAGCCAAGCTCGAGCTTAATATCAAGCTCAAACTTGAACTCAAGTCAAAGCTTTTTAGCTTGGGATCCAAAAAAATTGCATTATCAAATGCTTATATCACCAAAAATCAATTAAACAATATATATATATATATATAATATACTCATTTTATCATACTTCTAACACTCGTGATTAGAAATTATTTAAATTACAACTTTACATAATTAAATCCATCCATCATCATTTATTGTCTATAGCTTGAGTAATTGTTCAAAATACAATTTTTACGTCCACATTTGTTATTCGTGCAACTATAATCTTCACAGATCTAAATAAATTAACATTCCAAAACATATATGAATAAACAAGCTATAAATTAATATTCCAAAACATATGTGTAATGTCATAATAAATAGTTTCTTTAGTAAACATATATAAAGCTATAAACGAGTCTAAGCTTGGCATGTTCTGTATCGAGCCCTATTGTTCACAAGCTTGTTCATGAACATTTTTTTTTTGCTTGAGCTCGGCTTGTTTATCAAACAAGCCTAAAATTAAGGCTCAAGTTTGACTTATTTGTAAACAAACGAATATGAACGAGCTTTTTATTGAGCCGAGCTTGAGTTGTTCATGAACAGTTTGGTTCGTTTACAGACCCACTTGGTCAGGTCTTCTTTGTCATGCCATAAGTCTACTCCGTATATTTCTTGTAAATCTGTGGTGGAGTTTGTGTAACAAGGACAAGTCTTTTTGTTTTTATTATATATTTGTTTATTTTATGTGAAAATAGGGATTTATTTAATATTTAAAAGCAAAATATATCATGTTAGGCTTTGTGTAGTCTAGTTGTGTTCGATTTGGATTATGATCAAACTAGAAATAAAATTGCTATGATTGTCAATGAGAGATTATCTGAGACTTACTCCAAGGAGCGGAGATTTGGGTTGATAGGTCCAAGTTGAAAACTGTTGTTTTGGAGATTAGAGTTTTGTATATTGTTTCTTAGCGAGAAGACTGTACTGCCATATTTTGTTTTTTTTATTTTTTTCACTGTAAATGGTGAAATTCCTCTCTGCAATTCTATGAATATAAGCAAATTATCAAATTACGTAAAAATTGTCTTGTGTGATTTTTCTTTTTCTGCATATTTTTTCATCTCACAGATATAAAAATTGTGTTTATTCCCTTTAAGCACGACAGTACGTCCATTAGACACTTGTAGTTAGTGACTGTTTGAATAACATGTTTATTGCATCTGTGTTTTCAATTTTGCGTTTTTCTTTTTTTTTTCTTTTTTTTTTTTCACGTGTTTCAGGAAGACAAATTTTACCGTTTACATACTATTCACACGCTTTTCACGCACTGCAGTCTATTTTCAAAATGAAGCATGGAGGAAGGGAGTACTCTCTAGGAGTGCATTTCTGCGAAAGGCCCCGCATATAATTAGTTAATTACAAGAAACAAAAAATGGACATTGTGTATATATATTCTAAGTTGGCTGCTTTCTCTTTTTGCTAGTCCGTCTGCTACTGATTGCCTCGCGGTAGGTATGATGTTGACGGACAGGTCGTCTTTGTCATGCCATAACTACTATGCCTTCTTCCTTGCGATTCCTCGCTATGACATGCTGGTCCGCTGGCGTAGACGTACTATGCAGTATTATTAATGATGTCATATGTCACGTGAATCACTCCATTTTCCAACCCTAATAATACGCTAGCACTAGAACACCACATCTTTTGTCAGTTTGTGTGCAGTGTGAAAGAACTATATTCCACGCGCGGTCTAATAACTATACATCATGGTGCCAAGTAGTGGATAGATGTGATAAATTAGTAAAAAATGTGGCAAGAAATAAATAGGGGATAAGTTAAAAAATGAAAAGTAAAAAAAAAAAAATGACCAAATAAAAAAACCAATGAAGAAAATTATGTGGAGTTGATTATTTTATTTTGGGCTGATGTGGAAACTGGGAGCTTCAATATTTTATGGGGCTTTAGCATTTTGCACTTTGCAGTAGAATGAACCCAATTCGAAGTATAAACAATATATTTTCTATTGTTTGGTACTAGTGTTATTGTTGTGATGTTTACTCAAGATCTGCAATTGAGGAGGGAGAGTGTCCTTTTGGGATATTCTATTTGTTGGATATATTTTAATAATTTACTTTGTGATAAAGCAAAAGAAACTATACACAGATCTAAGAATAAACAGTAACACAAATAGATGTGATAGACAAAAGTAATAAACAAATACTGAATATATATAAGAAAAAATCTGCTATTAATTAAAAACTCACAAACCAAATGCGTGAAGAATGAATGATTCAGATTAAGTCAGGTGTTTGACACAATCTCATTAAACCAGATTTCACCCCCTCACATAATCACTATGGTGTTTTGAGACTTACGAACGTTTACCTCCCAGGATAAAATAATCTACAGCACGAAAACGAAACACACAAGGTCATGCTCTGCGAATTACTCAATGTCTCTTTCTCTCTCTTTGACACAAAATAAATGTAGAAAAAAATTCTCTCTAGGAGATTTTTTCTAAAAGTTAGTTTTTATGAATGAGGGATTATGAATTTATATACGGTAATGAACAGACACACTGTTCAAAATAAAAACTGCTGTGCACAGACTGCTTGACTCAAAAAATAAAATAATAAAAATTATTATTTGGACAAGAGGGCCCAGTCCACATATGCCAAAGCCCAACCCAATGTCCGGCCGATGAACATATAAACTCATATATTATCCGTTTCCTTTGCTATGTGGGATTCAGGATTTTTACTACTTTTAATAACATCTTCAAGTGAACATAGAAAACATCAATTTTTTATTCACTCCATGCTATTTTTCCAACAATCCTCCACATGAATAGAAATTGATAAACACAATGCAAATGATGATGCAGACACACAGAGAGTAGAAGAAAAGTTACTATATTGGGAGAAGTAGCTTGTGGTTTTGAACTTTTCTTTGTAAAAGACTATCGGATATACTGTCTAACTAGTGAACATGATGTCTTGAACTGTTCAGCCGTTTGTTTATACCAAGACAATAGAATTCACACAGCTCATTTTCAAACATATTTCGTTCTTATAGTTGTGTTCATCTCGGCCCTGAACATATCCTGGTAAATTCATGAAGTGCTTTAGAGAATTCAGCCTTAAAAACTCTTATGGAAGTGGCCCACTTCACATTCATATAGGTTACTCTTATTAAGAGTATCTAGCTATACCCCACTTGGAATTCCTAGATATAAGAATCATTAAAAGTAAAGCTTGCCCTGAATATCGCTTACAGACATCACTATTTCATCATAGGAATGGGTGGGAGATGTAATCTCCATAGTGATAAAAACTAGTCTCCACAATTTTGTTGTCCCTTTGAAAACCTAGATCTTGGGATCTCCAGTCAACTAGATGGGGTTACCGTCATGGAAACTTTAGGTCATAGGCTTTAATCCCATTCCCCTCGATGAACATGCAGTTTATTTGCTTTCTACTTAAAAGTTGATTACGGATCCGTTTTATAATCTGGAAATACTTTCATTTGAAAGCAACTGCCTCATTGTATTATGTCTCCAACAAATATGTTGAGACCTACCATAACTCTATGCNTTCCAAGTGGGGTATAGCTAGATACTCTTAATAAGATAACCTATATGAATGTGAAGTGGGCCACTTCCATAAGAGTTTTTAAGGCTGAATTCTCTAAAGCACTTCATGAATTTACCAGGATATGTTCAGGGCCGAGATGAACACAACTATAAGAACGAAATATGTTTGAAAATGAGCTGTGTGAATTCTATTGTCTTGGTATAACAAACGGCTGAACAGTTCAAGACATCATGTTCACTAGTTAGACAGTATATCCGATAGTCTTTTACAAAGAAAAGTTCAAAACCACAAGCTACTTCTCCAAATATAGTAACTTTTCTTCTACTCTCTGTGTGTCTGCATCATCATTTGCATTGTGTTTATCAATTTCTATTCATGTGGAGGATTGTTGGAAAAATAGCATGGAGTGAATAAAAATTGATGTTTTCTATGTTCACTTGAAGATGTTATAAAAGTAGTAAAAATCCTGAATCCCACATAGCAAAGGAAACGGATAATATATGAGTTTATATGTTCATCGGCCGGACATTGGGTTGGGCTTTGGCATATGTGGACTGGGCCCTCTTGTCCAAATAATAATTTTTATTATTTTATTTTTTGAGTCAAGCAGTCTGTGCACAGCAGTTTTTATTTTGAACAGTGTGTCTGTTCATTACCGTATATAAATTCATAATCCTCATTCATAAAAACTAACTTTTAGAAAAATCTCCTAGAGAGAATTTTTTCTACATTTATTTTGTGTCAAAGAGAGAGAAAGAGACATTGAGTAATTCGCAGAGCATGACCTTGTGTGTTTCGTTTTCGTGCTGTAGATTATTTTATCCTGGGAGGTAAACGTTCGTAAGTCTCAAAACACCATAGTGATTATGTAGGGGGTGAAATCTGGTTTAATGAGATTGTGTCAAACACCTGACTTAATCTGAATCATTCATTCTTCACGCATTTGGTTTGTGAGTTTTTAATTAATAGCAGATTTTTTCTTATATATATTCAGTATTTGTTTATTACTTTTGTCTATCACATCTATTTGTGTTACTGTTTATTCTTAGATCTGTGTATAGTTTCTTTTGCTTTATCACAAAGTAAATTATTAAAATATATCCAACAAATAGAATATCCCAAAAGGACACTCTCCCTCCTCAATTGCAGATCTTGAGTAAACATCACAACAATAACACTAGTACCAAACAATAGAAATATATTGTTTATACTTCGAATTGGGTTCATTCTACTGCAAAGTGCAAAATGCTAAAGCCCCATAAAATATTGAAGCTCCCAGTTTCCACATCAGCCAAAAATAAATAATCAACTCCACATAATTTTCTTCATTGGTTTTTTATTTGGTCATTTTTTTTTTTACTTTTCATTTTTTAACTTATCCCCTATTTATTTCTTGCCACATTTTTTACTAATTTATCACATCTATCCACTACTTGGCACCATGATGTATAGTTATTAGACCGCGCGTGGAATATAGTTCTTTCACACTGCACACAAACTGACAAAAGATGTGGTGTTCTAGTGCTAGCGTATTATTAGGGTTGGAAAATGGAGTGATTCACGTGACATATGACATCATTAATAATACTGCATAGTACGTCTACGCCAGCGGACCAGCATGTCATAGCGAGGAATCGCAAGGAAGAAGGCATAGTAGTTATGGCATGACAAAGACGACCTGTCCGTCAACATCATACCTACCGCGAGGCAATCAGTAGCAGACGGACTAGCAAAAAGAGAAAGCAGCCAACTTAGAATATATATACACAATGTCCATTTTTGTTTCTTGTAATTAACTAATTATATGCGGGGCCTTTCGCAGAAATGCACTCCTAGAGAGTACTCCCTTCCTCCATGCTTCATTTTGAAAATAGACTGCAGTGCGTGAAAAGCGTGTGAATAGTATGTAAACGGTAAATTTGTAACTAGTCTTACCTTTTTCTATTTGAATACTAATAAAATATCTGGAAATATTCCTAGTGTTATAGGGAATTTGATCAACCTGGAGGATATAGAAATGTGGAACAATAAATTTTCAGGTAACATCCCCTCTATACTTGGAAAACTTCAAAAATTACAGTTTTTGGATTTATCTCAAAACAATTTCATTGGGAACATTCCATCCTCTTTTGGAAATTTAACAAATTTGTTGGAGTTGTATTTAGGAGACAATAATCTTCAGGGAAGCATCCCTTCAAGTCTAAGTCAATGCCAACATTTGATAACTTTTCATCTTCCCCGTAACAATCTTAGCAATCTCATATCCTCGCAAGTTATTGGTCTCTCATTTTCACCGAATAGCCTTGACTTGTCTAGCAACCGATTCACTGGTGTCCTTCCCATGGAAATAGGAAATTTGAAAAATTTAGAACATTTGGATATTTCTGAAAACTTGTTGTTTGGTGAAATTCCAGCAACTCTTAAAAGTTGTGTAAAGCTAGAATTTCTAGCCATGAGAAGAAATTTCTTCCAAGGGGATCTTCCTTCATCTTTGGAATCATTAAGAGGCCTTGAACATTTTGACATTTCTAACAACAATTTTTCTGGAAAGATTCCAAAATTTTTGGAGAGCTTTGATTTCTTGCAATTATTAAATCTATCATACAACCATTTTGAGGGTGAGGTACCAACAAATGGAGTTTTCATGAATGCAAGTGCAATTTCAATTAAGGGAAATGATGAGGTTTGTGGGGGCATACCAAATTTTCAACTTCCTAAATGCAAAAGCAAAAAATTCAAGAAGAGAAAGTTGACTCTTACGTTGATGTTAATACTTTTCGGGTTTATTGGAACAAATTTGGTCCTATCATTTCAATTTCTTTGTTCTTTAAGAAAAAAAAGGAAAGAAAATACCTCAAGTGATTCTATAAATTTGCTTATGAATGTGTCTCACCAAAGTCTCTTGAATGCTACTGATGGATTCTCTTCTGCTAATTTAATTGGTGTGGGTAGTTTCGGGTCAGTGTATAAAGGTATTCTTGATCAGTATAAACATACTGTTGCTATCAAGGTGCTGAACTTAGGGTGCCATGGAGCTTCCAAAAGTTTCAAAGCTGAGTGTGAGGCTCTAAGAAACATTAGACACCGAAATCTTGTAAAGGTGCTCACAGCATGTTCGGGCGTTGACTATCAAGGTCATGATTTTAAGGCATTGGTATACGAGTTCTTGGAAAATGGCAATCTAGATGAGTGGTTACATCCAACTCCAAGAAAAATTAATGAGACATTTCAAAAACAAAGGAAGTTGAGTCTTCTTCAAAGATTGAATATTGCCATTGATGTTGCTAGTGCATTGGATTATCTTCATCATCATTGTGAAACACCAATTGTTCATTGTGACCTCAAGCCTAGCAATGTTCTTCTTGATGATGAAATGATTGGACATGTAAGTGACTTCGGCTTGGCAAGAATCCTTCATGATATTGTCCACAATTCTTATACTAATCAATCAAGCTCCATTGGAGTTAAAGGAACTGTTGGTTATACTCCTCCAGGTAAATATATTTTACATTTCTTAAATTTAATTCCTTTTCCTTTTCCCATATTTCCTCCTATAGAAGATATAATGCTTATAACAAAATTTTCTAGATATCTTATTTCTCCTTAATTTTTATTGTATGCCATTGAAAAACATGCTTTGAAACTCTTAATATTTTTTATTTCCCTTCTTTTTATGCTATGAAAGTATGTTTACTACAATATATGTTACATGCAATTGCAGAGTATGGTGTGGGAAACAAGGTATCAATATATGGTGATGTTTATAGTTATGGCATATTATTATTAGAGATGTTTACAGGAAAAAAGCCTATTGATAACAGTTTCCACGATAGCTTAAATCTTCATGACTTTGTCAAAGCAAATTTGCCAGAACAAATATTTGATATTATAGATCCTATTCTTCTCCCAAAAAGACAAGAGGGAGGGAGAAGGATGAACGACACTTGCAATGAGAATCGAAATGGGAGTCTCAAAATTCAAGAATGCTTGATTTTGATACTTGGAATTGGAATTGCTTGCTCCACGGAATATCCAAGAGAAAGGATGAACATTAGTGCTGTTGTAGTCGAGTTGCATTCAATTCGGCAAAACCTTCTTAGAACCTGTATACGACAGGTAATTTATTTTTATTTTTATTTTTATAAAATCTTTGGAAGATATAATTTAGTAATGTATATACCACAGCACGTGATCAAACTTAAAAAGACCACTCCAAATGTTTTAGGGAAGAGGGAATCATATTGCGATTTGAAATATGCCTTCGTGTTAATATTTCTTTTTATTGTATTAAACTGAGAAGATTGGAAGCTACTTCTATAATAATTAAACACGTGACTTTTGTTCTTTATATTGCTTGTTCCAATTAAAAAAAAAAAAAAAAAATCCAAAATGGTCTAAAATTTATTTTCATTTGGTTGATTTCCACTACCGGAGTGATCAAGATCACAAGGAATTGGCTTATATCCTATTACTCTAGACAGAGGTCTCTGAAATAAACTTAAATTATAGCCACATGTATAGAATTTCTGACACAGGCATTTAAAGACTACAAAGATAAATAATTTGTTGTAGAAATCTTGAATTTCAAATTTGTTGTAAAAACATTGCTTTTTTATATTCTAGTTATCTTTCAAGTAAATGGATTGCTAATTCCATACTAATTGAATGAGATGGCAAAAAAAATTAACTTTCCTGCATTGTGAATTTTCTCGAAGTTATAAAAATTTTTTATACTTAAATAACTAGGTTGTAGGTAGTGAGTTAAAGAACGTCTTTTAAATTCTTTTTCCAGTAGAAACAATCTCACTCCTTGCATAGTTTAAAAAGAATTTTGAAGCTTATTATTCTAATTAAAAATTTATCTTTCCTCACCATAGGTGCACAAGACCGATGATTAATTATGAAGGCCAACACCTGCCGTTTATTCTTAAAAAAAAATTACGAAGGCCAACACTGCTTGAGAATTCAGGCGCATTTGGTGCCTATTGGCGCAATTAGAGGTAACTTGGGATGATATACACTTTGTTCGTTCGTTTGGGTGAAAGCTAATTTGAGTTTGGCACCATCGTCAAGTGTATTTGTCGCTTTTGTCGCTTTTTGGTATATTTGGAGGTAGATTGGGGTAAATATGCATTTGGCTTTTTGTTTTTTACTTTTTTGGTTGTGCTGTAATTTTTGTTTAACACTTGAGGCTTGAGAGAAGTCTCGTCAAGGTATATATATAATTTGTGAGTTATTCTGTCTCTTATTCGTTCAACTTTTGTTCATTCCATATTCATTCCTGTTATTTTTTTTTTAACTTTTATTCGCCCCTATTATTTTTTCGTTAGTTCCTACTCAAATTTATAATAATTTTCAAAACAAATTTTATGTGGGAGAACATCTAGATGTCCTTTTGCACAACAAACTAATATCAAAATTTTTGCTACCACAACACTTTATCCCTATGCTATTTAAAAATTAAGAAGATGATGCATGTTGGGGAGAGAACGCCTTGGAGAGACTCCTTTGTTGAGAGATTAATACAATATATAAAGATTCCACTTAACCCTAGAGCTAAAACTTATGAATTTGGGTCCAACTATGTTATTTTAACCATTACCTCTTTATATATGGGTCACGAATCAGTCCTACTAGCTTCTTCTCCTTATGAGCTTTCTTCCACTAGTTCATCATCTGTGGGAATCATGTGTCAACTTCAAACGCTCATCCATGGACCTAGCCCACACGTTTATGTCCATCAAAACCTTACGCCACACTTGTGTGATGCTCACTTGTGTGTGTTCCAAGCATACACACCTTGCCCCCAACTATAAAAGGGGCCCTTGTTAACCTTGTCACCTTGTTGTGCACTGCCCTCAGCTCTAACACCACTTGCTAAAGAGAGAACATCACGGGAAGACTCTTTTGTTGAGAGGTTAATGATATATAGGAACATCACTTAACTTAAAAGCTTAAATTTAAGAGTTTGGATTCAAATATATTATTTTAACTACTCATTCTTCTTATTATTATTTCCTTCTTAGATCTATAATAATTATCTTATGTGGGAGAACTTCTAGATGTCCTTTTGCACAACAAACTAATACCAAAACTTCTACTACCACAACACTATCTTTGTGCTATTTAAAAATTAAGATAATGATGCATGTTGGGGAGAACACTAGCTCATTATCCATGGAAATTAACCACATGTCAATCCTGAACGCTCATCCATGGAACTGGCCCACATGTCTATTTCCATTAAAACCTTTTGCCACGCTTGTGTGATGCTCACTTGTGTGTTCCAAGTATGTGCACCTTGTCCCCAACTATGAAAGGGGCCCCTATTAACCTTGTCACCTTGCTGTGCGCTGTGCACTACCCTCAGGCCTCAGCTCTAACACCACTTGCTAGAGAGAGAGCATCTTGGGGAGACTCCTTTGTTGAGTGGTTAATGTAATATATGGAGACGCCACTTAACCCAAAAACTTAAACTTAAGTGTTTGGATTTAATTTTATTATTTTAACTACTCATTTTTATCATTATTAATTAATGTAAGACGTTACTCACATATGTATACTCAACAGTAATGTCTTTTGAGACAATATTAGAACAATGCTAACCAGTCCCAAAAATGGTTCTTAGGCATAAAATTAAGGTATCTTTGGAAGCATCGTCATGTTTGAATTCTATTGGCAACCCCTTGGTTGTCTTCATTAAGGAATTTTCCTGCCACAAAGGACTGGTTTTCCATAATGATCGAAGACTAGAAATTCTAAACCCTCTTGACCCTTAATGGCTCAATTATGCAGCTTGCATGAACCAATCCTACGATGATGGGGAGTCAGGATTGGTAAACTTGGACCTCTAAGTTGTAAGCATGCATGATTAATAGCTCCTAGAAAGCTAGAGCTGGTGAAAGTCACTGGTGTGGTGTGTCATGCAAATGCAATCAAGACATTTCTTGTAAATCTGTGACGAACAAAGAAAGACTTGGTGTAACAGGGACAGGTCTTCTTGGTCAAGCAATAAGTGCTTTGGCTTCTTCCTCTGGGTTCACTATCACACCCTTGTGAAGCATTAGAGATATTTCTGAACGGTTTTAGACCCCTTAAACACACAGATTGCGTAGTCTAGATTAATTAACCAAGTTGTTACTTAGTCAAATTAAGCAATTCTAGGTTAAAACAATCCAAACAATCATATCAAGAATATAAAGCAGCGGAAAATAAATAACACAAGATATGATCACCCAGGAAACCACACGGTAAAAACCTGGGGAGGATTTGACCCACCGATCCTCAAGGCTAACCTGAATTCACTATGAAAGAATTGAAGTTCGTACAAAAGGACTACAAGCTCCCCGCTCGACTTCCTAATGCTACCCACCAGTAGAACTTCCTGACATGACCACGCGCAGGCTCCGAATTCACGGACTACTTCTTTCTTGAATTCTTCAATCAGCTACAAGCTCCCCGCTTGCTTTTCTTTTAAGTTCCAATGATTGCAACAGTAATGATCTTCAAGATGTTGAAATCATCTCTACCATGAAAACCCTAAGTTTTGTGTAAAGGAAAGCTCCTCAAAGATCTCACACGAGATTCACACAAAACAGCAATGTATGAGCAACAATACAATATGGACAATGTTCAAAAACGTGACTAGGGTTTAGTTTATATACCTAGGGTAAAAACATAAAACCCTAAACGTTTAATGAAGTAGGGCTGAGTTGAAAATTCTGCAGAAAATTCAACCTGTGCAAATTTCGATCGATCGAGTCTATTCTTCGATCGATCGAGCCAGGCCGAAAGTCCCAAGTACTTCTGCAGCCACTCGATTCCAACTTTACAATATTAAACCAACTTTGAGCAAGTCTAAATAAGACTAAATACAATGTTTTGATCATGATTTGCCAACATTACAAATTAGAGTTCTAAATACATAAAATCCTAAGACCTTAGAACCTAACAAACTCCCCCTTTGGCAATCCGTGACAAAACCCTAATTAACAGCTCAAAGTTTTACAAATAAAAAGCCCTTTACAAAGATAATGCTCATATCAAAAATCCCAAAAATTGAAACCACTTGTTGAAATTTTTTTTAACCAAATTGATGAATTGAGCATTACAAAACACAGCACATAGATTATAATGCTTAATTACACCAACACAACAAGCCAATTTCATCAAATTCTACCCAATTTAACAAAAGCCCCAATTCGGATCAAGAACAAACCCTAGAATTTTCAATTTTTCACCAAACACAAAATTGATCAAATTAACATGTAAGAATCATGTTTATGATGTGTCCCCACAAAAACCCAATGATCAATTGCATAAAATAAGGCTTGAAACAAAGAAAATCCCAAATAGCAAATTGCGAAAATCGCCCCTAAATTCATGAATTTATGCATGAAAAGATGAAAATAACATCAAAAGGAAGGGCAAAAGAGTCTTACCGGCTTGAGGAAAGAGAGATCTTGCAAAACAACGGAGGAAAATGACAAAAATCTCTAAGGTGGAGCCTTGCCAACGCGGAGAGAGAGAAAAAGTTTGAAAAGTTTTGAATAGAAACTTTGAAAAAGTCAGAACTGATCTTTTTAAAAACCTTTTCCACGATATTCGATCGATCGAAAAATACATTCGATCGATCGAAAAGCACAGTCATTTTAAGACAAATGAGAGCACTTTTTCGATTGATCGAAAAACAGGCTGGATCGATCGAAATGGGCAGAGGCTCACTAAATTTTGGAAAAATCACAGTTTTTGAAAAACGCAAGCCTAATTGAAAATAACTCCTCAAAGCATTAAATTGAAGAAACAAAATGCATGAGTATGAGATGGAATGTTTTTTTCAAAAAAACCAAAATTTTGAACCCAATATTCTTAAAACAAATTTCAATCAAACTCCCATTGAATTTTCTCAAGCAACAAATATGGTGTGCATAAATCTCAAGATATTTTCAAACTTGGTTGGTCAGACCAAAAACACACACTAGCATGTACAGTGTTTAACAAAGAGTAACTTGTGTCGTGTGTGATACTAGCAAAAACTTGAGATACATGTGAGGTGATATGTGAATAGCAATCAATCACAAAGTCTACAAAATTCATCACATAGAATTCAAAAGAGACTATCACCTAAAGAGTTACATCCTATAACTCCCACATCTCCTAGAACAAAAGCTTGCAATCATGTAAGTTTCTTGTATTTTTGCCTCTTATTTGTATGAGATGGCATTCAGCCTAATAGTACACACCGGTTTGAATTAAGTGAATTGGCATCAAGCCTAATAGTACACACCAGTTTTAATTTAATTTGAGGCTACACCTTATGTTCTTTTTGTGCATGTGCTACACTTTCTCGAGCACTGAATCTTATGATATGCACTAAGGTGTTCATGATTGGCTAGTGAACAGTGGTGAGATGGTTATTTATGCCTTTCTCAAAAGGATCAAGTCCGACAGTCAAATAACATGTGACTTCAAGATTAAGACAAAGTAATAAACACCATAAACATCTTTCCCACAAACATGCACTACAAAGCTTAAACTAGTAAAGTGCAATAAAGTAAGCTCATCCAAGCTAAACAAGGTACATAAGACATGTTATGTGTAAATAAATTGACCAACCTTGTTTTCAAAACTCAAGAAACATTATGTTCAACATAATTTTGCTTCCTCCTTTTTTTTTTTTTTTTTTTTAAAGGAAAACAAATAGATCCTAGAATGAAATGCATGAATGTAATGCAATGCAAGTCCTAGAACAAAGAAAACACAAAAAAAAAAGAACAATGGTCACAAAGAATAGAGCAATGAAGCACAAGGATCATGTCAGAAAGACTCAATTAGTTCGAGTCTTTTGCATCCAAAACTTTTTAGATGCACCTCGAGCATTGGAGTTCTTATTCACATTTGAGTGATTCCCAACTCCATGATTGGAATAAAGGTTTAACACCTTTACCAATTCACCAATTAATGCCATAGGATCTTGTGCTTGAGGCACAGGCACTTTTGTTTATTTGCTCTCTTATCAGCTTGAAGCTTGTAATAGTTAGGACGAATATGTCAGACTTACACAATAATGACAAACCCAAGCAGGTTTACCATGCATCTTGTCTTAGATTTGGTAGGCTCCTTAGGTTTAGATTCTCTTAAGTCTACCCTAATCTTCTTAGGTGATGAAACTTCTACAGGTTTAACTACCTCACTCACAGATGGTTTGACAGTTTCACTCACAACCTCACTCACAAAAGGTTCAGAAGAAGAAGAAGGAACAAAAGTAGTGGAATGTGGTCCAGTATCAAAGATGTTTTCAACATATCCTAACCCAGTTTTATCAGAAGGATACTTTTGAACATTCAGCATGTGATCAAGTTTAGAACTAGCAGATCTAGCAACAGATAAATCATGTTCCAAAGTTCTAACTTTATCAAGCAAAAGCATGTTCTCAGATTTAACATTATTCAAAAGCTCATTAGCATCAAACAGTTTAACAAGCAAATTTCTCTTTTCAAGCTCAAGAGAATCAATTTTCTTTAGGCCAAGATCAACTTTCATAGCATCCTTTGCAGCAATTTTGCAAAGTTTGTTATAGGCCTCTTGAAGATCTGCATCTTCAGAGAGTTCCCCATCAGAAGGGTTCTCTTCAGCAGATATGCTTTCATTGACTATAGCAGTAGCCGTGAAAGCAATGAAGTTTCCATCCTCGTCACCACCGGACTCATCATCAGAAACCTCATTATCACTAAGGGTTATAGCCATAGCTTTACCCTTAGTCCTTAAGAATGTAGGACATTCAGATTTCACATGACCATACCCTTGACAGCCAAAACACTGAGGACCCAAAGAGTTATTAGAAGATTGACCAGAATTTTCTCTAGGTTTTTCAAAATTGTTAACCTTAGTGGGATCATTCTTCCTAAAATTTCTAGGTTCAGCAGTGTAAGTCCTCTTGCCTTTCTATTTGTATTCCTAAGAAAGTTCTTAAAGTTTTTGGCAAGATAGGCAATCTCTGTAGCAGAGAGCTCATCATCAAATCCACCACCATCAACATCATCAACTGACTTAAGAGCCATTGATTTGGATTTGTTCACTTTAGGTAGGTCAGACTCATAGGATTGAAGAGATCTTACAAGCTCATCAACAGGGATGGAGTCCACATCCTTGCTTTCAGTTATGGCAGTCACTTTGGGTCTAAAGTCTTCAGTTAAAGATCTAAGAATCTTCCTAACAATCTTAGGTTGATCATAGATTTCACCCAAATTAAAAGCAGAATTAACAATATCATTCAATTTGGCATAAAATTCATCAAAGGATTCATCATCAGACATCCTAATGTTTTCAAACCTAGAAGTTAATTGCTGCAGTTTGTTTATCTTAACTGCCTTTGTGCCTTCATGCACAGTTTGGAGGATTTTCCAAGCANTAAAATTCAATTCAGCCTAACTACTATCCATAGTTGCAAGTGTAGACAGCAGCTTAGTTGAATCAACCTGTATAATCCTGAAATACTCAACAAACGCATAAACGCATGTGTGACAGTAAAGAGTAAAACAACAGGTATAACATTCTTGTAAGATTCACATAATTCAAAATAAAGACATATATGAATGATCAACTCATAAATATAAATCAATACGCAGTGAATCACAAAGCAACAAGAATCAATAAAAATATCATGTATATCAATCAATGTTACTCCCCCTAACATGAATATCCCCAAAAAATGATATACAAAGTGAAGCACATAGATACAATCTAAAAACTCCACAAGCTCCTCTAAAACAAAAAAAATCTCCCCCTAACACAAAACTCTACTACAAGTCAAAACTCCACTCCCCCTTTTTGTGACGGAATGCCAAAGGGCAATCACAAGTCGCCATCAAAAGGAGGTGGTGAGGGTGAATGAAGACGCGCAAGATCACTCGGAGAGCACGAATCTCATCCAGCAAGTCCACCAAAATCTGACCATGAGCCTGCTGAACAGTCATGACAGTCTCCAAAGTACGACGAACATCAAAGTCGGCCGAAGGAGGTGAGGAACATCACAGCAGCAGCATCATCACCAACTGGAACAGGAATATCCTCACCAGCAAGACCTACAGAAGAAGAAGGAGGAGGTGCGCTACTAGAGGGCTCAGACCTAGGGTGTTTAGAACCAGCTCGAAGATGAGCGGCCCTCAGTCTAAGAAAAGACGCACCTATAGGAGCTATCACATGAACGGGCTCAGAGGAAGGAAAGGCTCTAAGATCAAGATAGAGAAGAATCCTATGAATGAAAATAGGATGAACAAGAGCATGAGCAGTAGATGAACTCCTATAAACTTCGTTCAAAGAACGAAGAAAAAGATGAGGAAAACTAATAGGAGCATCAGTAACAAGAGCGTACAGAAATACACACCTCTCAAGAGGAATGGTGTAAACATGGGAAATAGGCCAGATCGAGTGACAAGCTATCTTAAAGAACAGATAGTGTAACCCGGAGAGCTCAGCAGAAGTGATCCGAGGATCAGAACCCCACTGGACAGCAGTACCAGTGACGTACGACAAAACATCGCTAATCTCGGGAGACTCATCATAAGGATAGACAGGATGCTAGACCAAAGGTACCCCTAGAGCATCAGCCACTACCCGAGGAGTAATGGAGTACTCTACGCCTTGTATCCAACTCTTAACTAGAGTGTTGGAATCATAGACGCGGATAGAGATGTTCGAATAGAACTCTCTAATCAAGGCAGAAGGTGGAGGAGGATCAGAAACATCCACCAAGGGTAACCAACCCTGACGCTCAAAATTTGCCCTAATGGCAGGATCAAGTTCATCTAATAGCACAGAACGCTCAGCCCAAATCTTTCGCCTAATGTTAAGCTTCTCAAAAATCTCTTGGTTTTTCTCACTCGGAAACCTCTCACTATCAAAGGATGGAGGGGGTGAAGGAGAAGGTGAGGGAACACTCCTACGGGCTCTAGTTTTCCTAGGCATAGTGCTAAGGAAAGGACAGAGACACAAAGAGAAAACAAAACCAAGGACAGACTGCAAATTAGCACAATAAAGAATATAGAACAAGAATCTATATGATGCATGAACAATAAAATGTTGTGATGCATGATCTAATGCAGTAAACAATTAAGTTTAATTGAGAGTAAGTTAACAAAATTGGCTTGAACAGGGAATTTCTATCAAAAATCCCAAAAATTGAAACCACTTGTTGAAATTTTTTTTAACCAAATTGATGAATTGAGCATTACAAAACACAGCACATAGATTATAATGCTTAATTACACCAACACAACAAGCCAATTTCATCAAATTCTACCCAATTTAACAAAAGCCCCAATTCGGATCAAGAACAAACCCTAGAATTTTCAATTTTTCACCAAACACAAAATTGATCAAATTAACATGTAAGAATCATGTTTATGATGTGTCCCCACAAAAACCCAATGATCAATTGCATAAAATAAGGCTTGAAACAAAGAAAATCCCAAATAGCAAATTGCGAAAATCGCCCCTAAATTCATGAATTTATGCATGAAAAGATGAAAATAACATCAAAAGGAAGGGCAAAAGAGTCTTACCGGCTTGAGGAAAGAGAGATCTTGCAAAACAACGGAGGAAAATGACAAAAATCTCTAAGGTGGAGCCTTGCCAACGCGGAGAGAGAGAAAAAGTTTGAAAAGTTTTGAATAGAAACTTTGAAAAAGTCAGAACTGATCTTTTAAAAACCTTTTCCACGATATTCGATCGATCGAAAAATACATTCGATCGATCGAAAAGCACAGTCATTTTAAGACAAATGAGAGCACTTTTTCGATTGATCGAAAAACAGGCTGGATCGATCGAAATGGGCAGAGGCTCACTAAATTTTGGAAAAATCACAGTTTTTGAAAAACGCAAGCCTAATTGAAAATAACTCCTCAAAGCATTAAATTGAAGAAACAAAATGCATGAGTATGAGATGGAATGTTTTTTTCAAAAACCCAAAATTTTGAACCCAATATTCTTAAAACAAATTTCAATCAAACTCCCATTGAATTTTCTCAAGCAACAAATATGGTGTGCATAAATCTCAAGATATTTTCAAACTTGGTTGGTCAGACCAAAAACACACACTAGCATGTACAGTGTTTAACAAAGAGTAACTTGTGTCGTGTGTGATACTAGCAAAAACTTGAGATACATGTGAGGTGATATGTGAATAGCAATCAATCACAAAGTCTACAAAATTCATCACATAGAATTCAAAAGAGACTATCACCTAAAGAGTTACATCCTATAACTCCCACATCTCCTAGAACAAAAGCTTGCAATCATGTAAGTTTCTTGTATTTTTGCCTCTTATTTGTATGAGATGGCATTCAGCCTAATAGTACACACCGGTTTGAATTAAGTGAATTGGCATCAAGCCTAATAGTACACACCAGTTTTAATTTAATTTGAGGCTACACCTTATGTTCTTTTTGTGCATGTGCTACACTTTCTCGAGCACTGAATCTTATGATATGCACTAAGGTGTTCATGATTGGCTAGTGAACAGTGGTGAGATGGTTATTTATGCCTTTCTCAAAAGGATCAAGTCCGACAGTCAAATAACATGTGACTTCAAGATTAAGACAAAGTAATAAACACCATAAACATCTTTCCCACATAACATGCACTACAAAGCTTAAACTAGTAAAGTGCAATAAAGTAAGCTCATCCAAGCTAAACAAGGTACATAAGACATGTTATGTGTAAATAAATTGACCAACCTTGTTTTCAAAACTCAAGAAACATTATGTTCAACATAAATTTTGCTTCTCCTTCTTTTTTTTTTTTTTTTTGCACAGTTTGGAGGATTTTCCAAGCAGTATGAGCAACCTCAACATTAGAGATTCTCTTAAATTCCTCCATAGAAACAGCATTAAAGATAGTATTCATAGCTTTGCTATTGAAGCTTGCTGCTTCTTTTTCAGAAGTTTGCCACTCACTCACAGGAGTAGCGGGCTTCTCCCATCCGTATTCAACGGAATTCCAAACCCTTTCATCAATGGATTTCAGGAATGCTTTCATCCTTACTTTCCAATAAGCATAGTTGTTCCCATCAAAATGAGGAGGAACAAACAGAGAGTGTCCATGCTCCATGACAACAGGGGTCAAGGATCAGCTCAGAGATAAAAAATCTCAAACAAAAAAGCTACCTGCTCTGATACCACTTGAACGGTTTTAGACCCCTTAAACACACAGATTGCGTAGCCTAGATTAATTAGCCAAGTTGTTACTTAGTCAAATTAAGCAATTCTAGGTTAAAACAATCCAAACAATCATATCAAGAATATAAAGCAGCGGAAAATAAATAACACAAGATATGATCACCCAGGAAACCACACGGTAAAAACCTGGGGAGGATTTGACCCACCTATCCTCAAGGCTAACCTGAATTCACTATGAAAGAATTGAAGTTCGTACAAAAGGACTACAAGCTCCCCGCTCAACTTCCTAATGCTACCCACCATTAGAACTTCCTGACACGACCACGCGCAGGCTCCGAATCCACGGACTACTTCTTTCTTGAATTCTTCAATTTCCATGGAGAATCTTAGCCATTCCATCATTCCAACCCCGATAATGCGCTAACATCAAGACACCACATCATTTTGTTTGGTTGTGAATGAAAATTCCACAGGTCTCGATCTATTTCTAATTCAGCTGAAGTAATTAATTAATGTACATTTTTTTGTTAAAATACAATTTTGTCCTTCAAAAATTTCCCGAGTGGTTAATTTAATTTGGTATTTAAAATTTTAATATTATCAATTTGTTCCCCATGTTTTCAAATGTGATCAGTAAATCCTTCTATTGACTACTGCCACCATCAAGTACATATATGACACAATTTTTGTGTCAGTTTTACTAACAATTTTATTTATTTATTCATTTATTGATGATCATGGACTCATGTGCAAGTTGGAAGGATTTTACCAAAACAATGTCAGGTACAACACCAAAAACTAATGGCCTGTTTGGAAGTTTAGAGAGGGAGGAGAGTAGAGGGGAGTAGAGAGGAGGAGAGTAGTGGGGAGGAGAGTAGAGGAGAATCATTATCTTCTATCTTACTTGGATGTTTTTAAAATTAGTAAGGGAGAAGGGAGTAATTAGCCATTCCTTTTATTTGGATGTTTTAAAAATTAGGATGGAGATGAGAGGAAATGATTTAAATAGACAAATTTACCCATATTTGAAAATGGACTTGTAACATTGGCCTATGATTAATTTATCATTTTTGTAAAGTCTTGAACCTGATTATCATTCGTCCAAATCTTAGAATATGTTAGTGAATTTTTTCGTTCATTTTCTTGGCAGCCAAACACACAATACACTCAAAACAAATCGAACAATCAATTCCTAATTTTATCGAATCTGCAACCACAAATCAGATAAGTTTTTAAACCAAAGCCTCTTCAATGCATTGACATAAAATTCTCACTTAATCCAACACTTCCACAAATCAAAACCCCCAAATTATTTTTCAAAATGTCCATTATCAACACCATGAAATCATTCTCTTGAAATAGAAATAAAAAATGAAATTTAACTTAGAATTATGGACATGATTGTATATAAAAAAAGAATTACGGACATGAGAAAGAGAACCAAAAACACTGGGTCTATGCGAGCAAATCAAGAGAGTTGGTTTAGATCTGACCATGGAGAGAGAGAGAGAGAAAGAGAGAGAGAAGGTCTGTGCGTGTGATCTGGGTTTAGCAAAAAAAAAAAAAGAAAAAAAAGAAAGAAACCATTAGAGCTTAAGTCATTGACGTTGCTTTTATCTGATCTGGGTTTGTGTTTATTTGTTTGTTTTTTTTTCTTTGGTTGCTTTTTCTAGGTTCCTTCAAATCAAAGTCAACCTCGTTAAATCAAACCTTCCTTTCTTTTCTTTCTATTCATATTTGATTTCTCTTTTCTGACTCAAATCAAAGTTAGCCGCATGATCTTCCTTTGTTGCGGCTGCGAAGGTTGATCGGAGCCTCCGATCCGGCTCTCATCGAAGTCGACGCCGACGACGACGACACCATGTTCTCCGGCCAAATCCGACCAAAATCTCAGAATCCAAACACCTTTTACACAAAAGCATAAATCTAAAACAATGAAGATTCAATCAAAGCAAACAAAGAGAGAACGATGGCTAAGCTTTTGAATCTAACATCTGCAATAGCACAAAGAGAATCGACAAAAAGGTGATGAAGCTGATAAAGCTAAACAACAATGAGATTAAATTTTTTTTTCATTCACCTTAAATTTTCCCAGGAAACAAACAAAGATTATTTATACAATCGGTTTGTAATTTTGTTAATTTAGAAAGGGTAAATTGGAGAATTCATTTGGTCAATAATTTATCTACTCTACTTTCCCTCCAAATCTCTCCAATTTGGGGGAATTAAGAATGAGGGGTTAGAGGTAGTTGAAACCCCTCTAAACCCCTCCAAACCCCTCCCCCTCCTTCCTTAAAAAACTTCCAAACAAGGTAATTGAATTACTCTCCCTCTCTTTACTCTACTCTCCCTCCTTTTTTAAACATCCAAACAGGCCATAATTGCCGAAACCCACAGATATCCAACATTAGTTTTGCCTTCGTTCTCCTTAGTTCTATCTTTCCCATGCCTTTGATTCGTTTTGACGTAGATCTAATTTTATTGACGTACAGGACGAGAGGAAATTTATAATTTATGAGAAGTACCCCTTTCTCTCTACATTTCCCTTGTCTTGGGTGTTCATAAACCTTCTTGAGTTCTAATTTTGCTTTCTCTCCTTCCACTTTGCACAACAATGCTCGAATCTTGCATGTTTGTTTGTTTAGACCTTTTAAAGTAGATTGTTTAACCTAAAATATTAGCCAAGTGATTACTTAAGTTAATTATGAGATCTATGTTAAATACCGAAAGATCATATCATGCATACAGCGGAAAAGTAAATAACACACAGATATGATTACTCAGGAAAACCAATGAAATGAATTGTTTCAAGGTCAAAACTTAGGGAGGATTTGACCTAGCCATCTTCAAGGTAAACAAATCCACTAATAGAGAATTGAAGTTTTTACAATAAGATTTAACCTTAAATCTATTGCTACCTTCAGTAGTAACTTACTGTCACGACCACGTGTAAACTTCGAATCCGCAGACCATTTCTCTCTTGGATTTGCAGCACACAAGCTCCCACGCTTATGACTTGAGATCCCACTCAAAGGTTTCAGATTACCACTTGTTGATCTTGAAGCAACTAGATTCCACCAGTACCTAATTGTAGATCTTGTTTCGGTATACACTTGTAGAGTTAGAAGATACAAAACCTCTTAGATCTCACGGGAGTAACTCACAAGTCTTCTAAGAGTCTTCAAAATGTAGTTAGGGTTTTTCTTTTATACTTAGGAACGTTGAACTGAAACCCTAAACATTTTTCTAGGCTTGGATTTGATTTAAATTTTGCAAAAATTATTTATCTGCGATTTTGGATTGGTCAAGACCGATCTTTGATCAATCGAGATTCACTCTGTGGTCTCTCTTTTCTTGTGCTTTGGCAATGGCATCGTGTGGACACTATTAACCTATCTTTGTTGCGACTTTTTAAGGGACTTGAAAGAGCCTCCTATTGTTGAACCACCATTAGCTTATTTCTCCTGTGGCACACTTCGGTCATTTTTGTGGCTTGTCGTCGTCTTTAGGTTTGTCTTCTGATCCGGTCTGAATCTCTTGCTTTGGCCGTCCATACGTGTCTTTCTTAATGAACTTCTGCAATTTTCCCCTTTGGATTAATTCTTCTATCTGTTCTTTGAGATCTCTGCATTCGTTCATGTAATGTCCATAATCACGGTGGAAGCGGCAATACTTTTTCTTATTTCGGGCATTAGGTGAATTGCTCAGCGGCTTTGGCCACCTAAGCTGATGGTTGTCCTTAATCTACATTAAAACTTGGTCAATAGGCATTACCAAGGGTGTGAAATTTACCATTTTTCGAGTCTTATCGTCCCTTCGCTTGTTCCTGTCATGGCTGGACGAGTGATCTTTCCTTTCCCTCTTTTGCCCTTTTGAGTCATCTTGAGCACCTTCTTTGGTTGTTTGAGGTTCTCCCACCTCTATCACTGTGAGAGCATCTTCCGCATTCATGTGCTTTTGAGCCTTTATCAGCAGCTCTGTCATCGACGTTGTGGGACTTTTTGCGAGCACCATTACGAATTCTTTGGACTTCAGCCTAGCCTTGAACGATGTCAACTATACCTTGTCTTCAGCCTTGTCCACTTCCAGCACCTCTTTGTTAAACTGCTTCACATACGATCTTAATGACTCCCTTTCTCCTTATTTAATCGTCAACAAGTGATCTGTTGGTTTTTTCTGGTGCTGCCCACTTATGAAGTGGCGTACAAACAGGCTACTCAGTTGGTTGAAGATGGAAAGATTGTGCTAGTTTGCTGAACCATACTTGGGCTACTCCCTTGAGGGTGGTCGGGAAGGATCGGCACACTATTTCATCCGGGGTTTGTTGTAGGCTTAGAGTCATCATGAAGGTAGTGATATGATCTAGTGGGTCTTTTAACCTGTCATATGACTCAAGTTGCGAGAGTCGAAACTTTGGTGGCAAAGGGAAATCTAGGACCTTTGGTGTGAACGGTGAGTCATTCCTTCTTACCATCCTGTTAAGGTTATATTTTATTGTAATTGACTAATCTTTTGACAAAATGCACTTTGCTTGTAATTGGGCAGATCTAAGATGTGTTTATTACTTCAAGAAACATGTTGTTTAAGTCAAGTATTAAAGATATGAAGATTAGTCCAATAAACAAGTGAAGAAAATCTATTTTTTAATTCTCGATAGATAGCTCGATAGATGCCTGCTATCGAGATTTAATGTGAAGCTCGATAGATAGCTCGACAACAGCTCGATCTATTGAGATTTACAATTTTTAGTTTTCTAGATTTGAAATTCGACTAAAGCTTGAATATTTGTTTAGGGTTTCTTTTTTCACAACCTTAGATATATATAAGACTTATTTTAAAAGCCGTCACACATGGATACAAAGACCAAGAGACTTATTTTCTCTGTGTGGAGCTACTGCATTTGTACGCCATAAGGTTTTGTAACCAAGTGCTTCCTGATCTTCATTGTTGATGAAGTGAAGAATTTCGTAGCCAACAACATCTGTTCATGTTGCTGGAGTTAGTCACGTACTGAGATCCATGCAAAGGGTTAGTCATAAATTGGAGGTTTGTGCATCAAAAGGAAAGAATGCTACTATAAGATCAAGTCCAATTGGATATTGGAGCAAAGGTTCAATTGTAAGTTGGTATTTTGGATAGGCTAGGGTAGTTGGTAAGATTCTTTGTACTTGTAATCACTTGATTGTTGCTTAGTGGATTCTTGGGACCGATGATCTTAAAATCACCCCGTGAAGTTTTTGCCTTGCGAGGTTTTCCTCATTTGTGAACCAATCACCGTGTCAAATTATTTTCTGCTGCACTTAGTATTTTGGCGATTTGTTGGTGCCTTCACATTTTGCATGCAAATTGAATTTAATTAATCAACTTGGGTAATTGAATAATTAATCGGGGTCAAGCTATCTTAACCCAACACATCCCACCCAAATTCTTTGCCGTTTTGTCCTTCATAGCATTCTTGAGCTCGTCCACTTCCCTCCTCATGCTACTTAGGAGGTTGTTGCTTGCCTCATCAGACCATTCTATTCTCCTTAAGTCGTCCCTTCCCTGGCTACCTTCTGGGTCTTGTGCTTCATCTTCGTTCCTGTTGTTCTCGATTCTTCTTGGCAAGCGGTTTTCTTCCTGTTGCAACTATTGTCTCATCTCTTGGTTTTGCTTTGTGAGTTCTTCTACACTGGCTGTGACGACTTGGATTTGCAAGGCCAAGGCGGCTGACTTTGGTTGTGCACTGGATTCCATCTGGATGTCAACAAAGGTAGGGCAACATTTCTGACCTTAGGACTTGAAAGAAAGGAGTTTCCCATAGATGATGCCAAATTAATGAAGCCAAGTTCGTCAGTAGTTGTGATCGTCCAAATGATTCTAGGGTTGCCTACAAGATGAGAAGAAAGTAAATCAGATTGGTCACTGGCATGGTGCCAGCCAATAAACCTTCGATGACAAAGTCAAACGCAAAGAGAGAGAGCAATAGTTGAGTATCTGTGATGATAGGTGTGAAAACTGTACCTTTGCCTTAGGTTGGATGCACTTAATATAGGCTTCTATTTTTCTAGCCGTTGGGGGGCCATTAATGGTGGCTTAATTACTTGTCTTGGTAATGCCTCTAGGGGTTAATTTTGAGATATGGAGACCTCTGAGCTACTGTCCTCTTTACTTCGTCCAGTCGTAACGACTTCTACATTAAATGTCTCATTTATGGCCAATTCCTCATCCATTATCATGTTTGAACAAGGAAGATTTCCTAACTCATCACATATATATATATATATATATATATACTTAACAACAACAACAACAACAACAACAACAACAAAATCCAAAATGATCTAAAATTTAATTTAATTTGGTTGATTTCCACCACCGGAGTTAAGGGTCGTCAATGGGTCAGGTCGGGCCGGTCCGACCCATTTTTACTTGGCCCATGGGCATAATGGGCTATTAACTAGCTAATGGGCCGGGTCGGGCTGGGCCGAAAAGAGGAAACCTTAGCCCATGACCTTGCTCATGGGCAATGCCCATTTTGTCTTTAGCGAGTTGGGCTATCGGGTTGGGCCTAATGGGTCACCCATGAGCTTGTGTTAGCATATTATTTTATTATTTTGTTAAGGAAAGAATCAATTTTTTTATAAGGAAATAATCAATCTATTTTTTTAAAAGAAAGAATTAAAGAATTTAATACTTAATTACAAATTTTTTACAGTCAAATCTGTTTAATTTTTTGTTTTGTTGATGGAAACCTATTTAATTTTTTATTTATTAAGGCTTTAAATAGTTTTTATTTTTTTTATTTTTTTATTTTTATCTTTAATAAAAAAAAATGTCAAATGATTAATTCAAATTTGATAGACTACTAGAAAAATATATATTTAGTAAACTAAGTTTAGCACAATTACTTTGGATATCTTAGTGGTTGAGGGAGTTCTCTTAAGAAATTCCTCTATGATATCTCAAGATCAATCTTTCATACACTTTCTATATATTTTTGTTATGAATTATGATTTATTAGGCTGGACCAATGGGTTAGGCCAATGGGCTGGGTTACTGGGCTAGCCCACCGGGTACCCATGGGCATAAAAACTAGCCCATGGCCTTATCCATTGGGCTAGTGGGCTACCCATGGGCCTTAATAACAATGGGCCGGGCCGCCCATTAGCCTAGTGGGCTGTCGGGTTTCTGGGTCGGGCTGTGGGGCATGGGCTATTTGATGACCCTTAACTGGAGTGATCAAGATCACATGGAATTGGCTTATATCCTATTACTCTAGACAGAGGTCTCTGAAATAAACTTAAATTATAGCCACATGTATTGAATTTCTGACATAGACATGTAAAAACTGCAAAGTAAAATAATTTGTTGTAGACATTTTGAATTTCAAATTTGTTGTAAAAACATTGCTTTTTTATATTCTAATTATCTTTCAAGTAAATGGATTGCCAATTCCATACTAATTGAATGAGATGGCAAAAAAAAATATATATATATATATATATATATATATATATAATTTGTGAGTTATTGTGTCTCTTATACGTTCAACTTTTATTCATTCCATATTCATTCCTATTATTTGTTAACTTTTATTCGTTCCTATTATTTGTTCGCGAGTTCCTTCTCAAACCTATAATAATTTTCAGAACAAATTTTATGTGGGAGAACTTCTAGATATCCTTTTGCACAACAAACTAATATCAAAATTTTTGCTACCACAACACTTTATCCCTATGCTATTTAAAAATTAAGGTGATGATGCATGTTGGGGGGAGAACACCTTGGCAAGACTCCTTTGTCGAGAGATTAATATAATATATAAAGAGTCCACTTAACCCTAGAGGTAAAACTTATGAATTTGGGTCCAACTATATTATTTTAACCATTGCCTCTTTATATATGGGCCACGAACAAGTTCTACTAGCTTCTTCTCCTTATGAGCTTTCTTCCACTAGTTCATTATCCATGGGAACCATGTGTCAACTCCAAACACTCATCCATGGACCTAGCCCACATGTTTATGTCCATCAAAACCTTACGCCACACTTATGTGATGCTCACTTGTGTGTGTTCCAAGTATACGCACCTTGTCCCCAACTATAAAAGGGGCTCTTGTTAACCTTGCCGTGCATTGCCCTCAGCTCTAACACCACTTGCTATAGATAGAATATCTTGGGGAGACTCCTCTGTTGAGAGGTTAATTAATGATATATAGGAACATCACTTAACTTAAAAACTTAAATTTAAGTGTTTGGATTCAAATATATTATTTTAACCACTCATTATTATTATTATTATTATTATTATTTCCTTCTCAAATCTATAGTAATTTTTGGAACCAATCTTATGTGGGAGAACTTCTAGATGTCCTTTTGCACAACAAACTAATATCAAAACTTTTGCTACCACAACACTCTATCTTTGTGCTATTTAAAAATTAAGATAATGATGCATGTTGGGGAGAGAACATCTTGAGAAGACTCTTTTGTTGAGAGATTAATATAATATATAAAGATTCCACCTAACCTCAGACCTAAAACTTATGAATTTGGGCCGAATTATGTTATTTTAACTATTGTTTCTTTATGTATGGGTCACGAACAAGTCCTACCGGCTCCTTCTCTTTACGAGATTTTCTTTCACTATCTCATTATTCATGGAAATTAACTACATGTCAACCCCAAACACTCATCCATGGAACTGGTCCACACGTCTTTTTCCATTGAAACCTTATGACACGCTTGTGTGATGCTCACTTGTGTGTGTTCCAAGTATACGCACCTTGTCCCCAATTATGAAAGGGGCCCTTGTTAACCTTGTCACCTTGCTGCGCACTGCCCTCAGCTCTAACACTACTTGCTAGAGAGTGAGTATCTTGGGGAGACTCCTTTGTTGAGAGGTTAATGTAATATATGGAGACGCCACTTAACTTAAAAGCTTAAATTTAAGAGTTTGGATCTAATTATATTATTTTAACCACTCATTCTTATAATTATTATTTAATGTAGGACTTCACTCACATATGTATACCCAATAATAATGTCTTTTGAGACAATATTAGAATAATGCTAACCAGTCCCAAAAATGGTTCTTAGGCATAAAATTTAGGCATTTCCAGAAGCATCGTCATGTTTAATTCTATTGGTAACCCCTTAACTTGGTTGTCTTCGTTAAGGAATTTTCCTGCCAAAAAGGACTCGTTTTCCATGAGCGAAGACTAGAAATTCTAAACCCTCTTGACCCTTAATGGCTCAATTATGTGAAATCGAGCTTACCGAGATGGAGGCTAATGTGCTATTAGAGAGGGTAGGTCTGAAAATTTTAAGTTTAATATTTATACTTGGCCTAAAGCCGCGTTTTTAACCTGCGGCTATAGGCAAAATCTGGGGCTGCGTGTTTAAAATGCGGCTTCAGACAAAATTTAAAGCCGCGTGTTTAAAACGTGGCTTCAAGCCATAGTTAAGGAAAAAAAAAAAAACAAAAGCCATTGTCTGGCAAAAAAAATTAAATGCAAAGGTCCTATGGCCGCGTGTTTTAAACGCGGCCATAGCTTTACCCAAAAAAGGGGCCTAAGCCATTAAAACGCGGCCTTAGAGAGGGTCTATGGCCCCACGTGTAAAACGCGGCTTTTATTTTTTGTTTAAGACGAGTCTAGGGCCGCATTTTTTCAAACGGGGCCTAAAAGAACACGGTCTAAGCCCCCCGCGTTTTGTAGTGTAATAGCTCAACGATGATGGGGAATCAGGATTTGTTGACTTGGACCAGTAAGTTGTAAGCGTGCATGATTAATAGCTCCTAGAAAGCTAGAGCTGGTGAAAGTCACTGGTGTGGTGTGTCATGCAATCAAGACATTTCTTGTAAATCTGTGGGGAACAAAGAAAGACTTGGTGTAACAAGGACAGGTCTTCTTGGTCATGCAATGGGTGCTCTGGCTTCTTCCTCTAGGTTCACTATCGCACCCTTGTGAAGCATTAGAGATATTTCCAAGGAGAATCTTAACCATTCCATCATTCCAACCCTGATAATACGCTAACATCAAGACACCACATCTTTCTTTTTGGTTGTGAATGAAAATTCCACACGTCTCTATTTCTAATTCAGCAGATGTAATTAATTAATGTCCCACATTTTTTTTTTTTTGGTTAAAATACAATTTAGTCCTTCAAAATTTTCCCGAGTGGTTTATTTGATTTGGGACTTAAAATTTTAATATTACCAATTTGTTCCCCATGTTTACAAATGTGATCAGTACAATCCTTCTGTTAACTACTGCCACCATTAAGTACATATATGACACCATTTTTGTGTAAATTTTACAAACAATTTTATTTATTTATTCATTTATTTGATGATCATAGACTCATGTGCAAGTTGGAAGCCTTTTACCAAAGGCAAAAACTATTGGCCGAAACCCACATACATCCAACATTAAACAAGAGAAATGTATTAAGAATTAAAACTAACAGAAGGCAAAGGAAAATAAAAGCACAGCATGCATATTATTAATACTGAGGTGCGCATGCAAAACATTTGGCTTCTGTGTTATGAATCTTAGTTTTTTTATGTAAGCTTCTACGTGTTTAATATTTTCAAAATAGGTTTATACGCTGCTTGTTTGCCCAATTGCTTGGTATCGATGCCTTCGTTCTCCTTAGTACTGTCTCTCCCATGCCTTTGGTTCGTTTTGACGCCAGTTCTAATTTTATTGACGCCAGTTCTCCTTTCTCTCTTCATTTCCCTTGTCTTGGGTGTTCAAAATTACAACCTTCTTGAGTTCTAATTTTTCTTTCTCTCCTTCCACTTTGCACAACAATGCCAGAATCTTGCAATCTTTCAGGATAGTAAGCATACAGTTCTTTCATGCATGGGAGCTTCAACTTTGGTGAGTCGTGGATGCATGGGATGGCCTCAAGTGATGTAACAACATTCTTTCCTGTAAAAGAGTGTAGTCGGTCTTTATGTCCTTGACAGAGAGCTCTATTTTGGTTTCATTAGGCCTATCCTTACAATGGTTATAAACAAGCCCAATAGTTTTTGATTGTTAATGTCATAGATTCGTACAGTCATGTTGGAGTGAGACCGGGCTAGTGTTGGTTTCCAGAATGAGGGGCTATGGGCTCATTTCAACCATGAGAGAGAGAGAGAGAGATCTAGTTCAAAGATGATATTCAAAGTTCAAATTCTCATTTCCCATCAATGGGATTATAAAAGCAAACGAAAAAAAATTAGGGGATTTCTATTTGTTAGTGTTAATGTCGCAAACGCAATGCTTAATTTGTAAGATCTTTATATTAAACTGAGGGTGAAACTCTTTTTATTTATTTTTTTAATTTTTACTTTTTATTTTATTAAGTTAGGGGAATAGAGGGAGAGGGAGTTGAATGAACGCAACCATTGAAGTAAGTGAAGGGATATTCTATTTTACACCACTTTTTGGGGTTTGTTTAGAAATTGTGTGATGTTACTTCAAGCTATGATTTACGTAACTTGGGAATAAAATGTCTTGTAAAAAATCAAGACTCTCTCTCTCTCTAAATAGAAACTGAATTTCATTGATTGAAAAGATTACAATCCAACTAAACTCTAATGAACTATGCCTATCCTTTCATATACAATCATGTACAAAAGAAAGCAAACAATAACTAACTCCCCTGATTTCAAGTAGAAAACTGTTACAAGTAAAAACTGCCTAGCTGTGACACGTGTACATTAATATGTAACTACCATCCCACTTGGATACATTTCTTGTATAGAATGCATAATCTGATCATGATGAGGGATTGACTCTATTAAGTCTTCTAAGTCTTCATTCCCTGGGATTACATCCCTGTTTTTCCTTTACTCTCTGGTGCATTGTGCCCTGCATCCAATTGCAGTCTTCCCTGCTTCTGTGGTGCAGCACAAGATGCACCCTGATGCTGCAATACACGCTGAGATGCACAGACCTGCTGCTTCCCCCTGATACTGAGTGCTAATGTCCTGCTTGGAAGCTTGTTGCTGTAAAAGGCACACATTTAAGCTTAATTGGGTGTTGTCATTAGGATTGCTCCTGTAAATTAATAGCTTCGAAGGTCACAAATTCCACCCCTTAGCTTTGATCGACTGTTTTTCTTTAAACGACCATCTGCAAGTCATATGACTATTAAAAACTGAATTATTTATTTTGCCCTTACAAATTTCTTAATATACTGAATATTTATGATCATGTGACCTGCACGTGATCGGTAATTTTAACCGTCAACTAGGCTATATGTATAGACATGAAAAGAATTTCTTGGAGTGGCATAGGATTCTATCTCATAACTGTTACATATCTAAGTTTCCTCAGAATTTGGTCAAGAAATATGATCAATGGGTTCACATTTTATTTCGCGCTCTAACTAACACTAATGGTCCTTTTGGATTGAAGAGATGAGAGGGAAAGCAGAGTAGAGTTGGCTGAAAATCTAATTTATGGTCAACTCTGCTATACTTCAATCCCCTTTGCTCCCCCTCTCTCTCTCAATCCAAACAGGCCTTTAATTGTCTTGGGAGTTCAAAATTCATCCTATTCCTAACTTTTAAATTTGCTTAATCCTCCTCCACTTCACACACTGATGCCAGAATCTCGTCATCTTTAAGGATATACATTAAGCACGCCATTCTTGCATGAGAGCTCCAACTTTGGGTAGGCGTGGAGTTGTGAAAAATATTCTCCTAACATTAGTCATCGACTCATCAATATTGCTTCCACTTTGGTTAATAATAATAATAATAATCTATGCCTTACAAAGATTAAGATTTTCTTAAGCAAAAAATCTAGGATCCACACACTTTGACATAATTTTGATACATGACAATTGAAAAATAGATTTTTCTTCTATACTAAATATTAGTTGCGGATTTGTGTATAAGTGATAATACTTTTTGTTTAAACCTCTAATTCAGGGCCACGCCTAACTATGTTGAATTCATGGTGGGAGTTGGGTGGAATTTTGCTTTAATTAGAAAGAATCTATATATTACTAAAAGCTGAAGCGTAGCGTTTAATGCTGCTACTCTCACGTTGCGCCACATCAGCTGCCACGTCATTCTTTTTTTTTCTTTTCTTTTTTAAAATATAATTTTCCTACAATTTTAAAATAATTTTTACAATTTTCAGTCCTATAAATGCAGCATACTACTTATTTATTTACTTCCATTACTTATTTACACTTCTCCAATCTTTCCCTCTCCCTTACCATTTCATCTCCCCACTACTTCTTCAATCTTTCTCCCTCCTTTACCTTTTCATCTCCCCACTACCCTCTACATTAATATCATTCTTCCTCTTTCTCTTCATCTTCCTTTATTTTTGTCTCTTCTTATTCACATATTCTTACTATAAATTTGTCACTATCTCTTCTATTCCATGCATAGTTTTCCCTCACAAAAAAAAAGGTTCCCTCTCTCTCTCTCTCTCAATTTTTTTGTAGATTTTTTTTATTTTTCTTGCATCTCTACTTTAGGTTGATAATTTTTTATATTCTTTAAAACTCTATTTTGTGTTAATGCAATTTAGTTTAGTTTTTTAAATTGTGATTTAGTTTAGTTTTTTAAATTGTCGTTGTTGTTGTTGTTGTTGTTGTTGTTGTTGTTGTTTTTTATTTTTTTTTTATTTTTTTAATTTTTTTTTATTCTCTTTGAATGTTAAATGTTGTCCTATTGCGTTCTAAAGAATTAAATATAGCATATACAAATATAATATTATTCTCTTACATAGTATGATTTAGATAATTTGGTATTTATTCTGTTACATAGCATATTTTTTATAGTGCTCAATTTAGATGTTAAACTGTGAGACTTTACTAATTTTTGTTTATTTTCTAATCCTCTGTAATGAACAAAGTACTCTTAATAGTTGTACTAGAAGTACTTTATAATGCCATTTATTTAAAGAAAAGCAAAGGTTAGCCAAATGAAAGAAAAGTAAAGGTTAGCCAAACAAAAATAATCGGATAGGTGACAAATTTTAACTTTTGCAATTTTATTTTAATTATTATTATTTTATAACAATGCATGTATAGAAATTTAATTCTTAGATTTTGCTAATAATTATTTATTTGATAATATGTTTTGAGTGGCCGAAATTATAATTTCTACAAAGAAAATAACCTTAATAGATTATCAAAAACAAAAATTTTGATTCTTAAAACCCAGAATCTTTGTACAATATACATGGGAAAAGAAGCAATGACTACTATTGTTGTGGGTCAAATTTCTAACATGCACAAAACATAATTTATTAATTTTTAAAGAACACCCCCACCTACCATGTGCGGCCCGTAGCCATCTATAAACAATGAATGGTTCGAATATATTGGAGTATCAGTGTATGTGTATCCCCACAAAACCGCTCAAACAAGAAGCATTGAACAAGTTATGGGACTTCTTCGAAATACAAGCATACCAGTTCTTCTTTTCTTGCTATGTTGCTTTTGTTTAGAATCTGACTCTGCTGCAGACACCATTACATCTTTTGAACCCATCAAAGACTCTGACTACATAATCTCCAATGGGAATGCTTTCAAACTGGGATTCTTCAGCCCAGTAAATTCTACCAATCGCTACCTCGGAATATGGTATAATAAAAAATCTGATTTACCTGCCCAGTGGGTAGCTAACAGAGATAAACCCCTCAAGGATTCTTCTGGGGTTCTTACCATATCTGAGGACGGCAATCTTGTAATCCTAAATGGACAAAGGGAGATTCTTTGGTCATCAAATGTTACAAACTCTGTTGTCAATTCGAGTGCCCAGCTTTTAGATTCGGGGAACTTAGTCTTGCGAGAAAAGACTACAGGGACAGTCATATGGGAGAGTATCCAACATCCTACTGATACACTCTTCGAAAAGGTGAAATACAGTGGTAATGAAAGAACAGGTGAGAAAGGGCAGTTGACATCATGGAAAAGCCCTTCTGATCCATCCTTTGGAAACTTCTCGTCTGGTCTTCAACATCGAAGTTTCTTTCAAATATTCATTTGGAAAGATGGTAGCCCCTTTTGGCGCAGTGGTCCATGGAACACTCGGATCTTTATTGGAATACCAAAAGATAATTCTGTATTTAATAACGGATTTAGTCTATTCGTAGATAATCAAGATGGAACAATTTCTCTAAGTTTTTCTTATGCGGCCGATTATTTGTTTCAATATGTCCTGACTACGGAAGGAAATATGGTAGAAAGACATTGGGATAATGAGAAGGACGATTGGAGGATCGTGTGGAATGCTGTGAACAGTGAGTGTGATCATTATGGTACCTGTGGGGCATTTGGAAGCTGTACTTCATGGACTTCACCAATTTGCAGCTGTTTACCAGGGTTTGAGCCAAAGAACACAGAAGAATGGAATAGAGGAAATTGGACCAGTGGATGTTCGAGGAGGACACCCTTGCAGTGTGAGAGGGTGAACACTACCGGCGGTGAAGCTAGCAAAATGGATGGATTTTTGAAACTGAAGATGATGAAGGTGCCAGACCTGGCAGATTCGTCACCTGCTCTTGAAGACAATTGCAGACAGCAGTGTTTAAAGAATTGTTCTTGTATAGCTTATGCATATGATATTGGCACTGGTTGTATGTCATGGACTAGAAACTTAATTGACATACAGAAATTCTCCAGCGGCGGAGTTGATCTTTACATTCGTGTTGCCTATTCAGAACTTGGTGAGTTGTTTTGTTATCTTTCAAAATTTATCTTATGCTTTAAATCTTGGATAATTACTAGTACTCACTACACACACTAGATTACACAAACCACAATATTCTATACACATGTCACAATTTACAAGAAAATTGTGATTTATGTGTACTATGTTTACACTAGAGTGTGTGTAATAGACACCACTCTTAAATCATTCACCACCGCAAGGACGGAGCCACTTTAACCTAGCCCAACAGGTCTCCTTAAATTTTTTACTATAGGTAATAAACGATTTCATAAACTAGGAGGAAGAAGCAGAAGAAACAAAGTTAAGAGGACAATGCCTTTCATTATATAGACCAACTCTGTCATAAAATAGCAAAATACATGTCCTCAAGGGGACTATGAAATACTACAAAATCGTGGCTGAAGTCAGACCTTTCCTTGCCATGCCATCAGCACATTGATTTTACTTTCTGAAAGCAATGCCACATCTTCAGACTTGGTATATGGCTGAGGAGAGTCCTGCAATCTATATATTACTAAAAGCTGAAGCGTAGAATTTAATTCTGCTGCTCTCACGTTGCGCCACATCAACTGCCATGTCATTTTCTTTATTAAAAAAAAAGTTTTCCTTCAATTTTTAATTGGTTTTTACTTCAATTTTTAATTAGTTTTTACAATTTACAGCCCTATAAATCCCAGCCCTATAATTATAGCCCACTACTTATTTATTTATTCCCACTATCTATTTATTTAATTCCACTATCTATTTAATTCAGCCCACCTCTTATTTCTTTAGTTCCACTATGAAGCCCAACTGAAAGCCTTTTCAGTTGAGCTTAATAAAGAAAACTTTCAAGCCTTTATTTAAATATCAAAACTTCCAAGCCGGATTGGAGGGAAGAGAAAAGAAAAAAAAACAAAAAAACAAAAGGAAGCGTAATTAAAAAAGGAAGCGTTCAGTGTAACGTACAGGGAAGTTGAAAGGGAGGAAAAAGAAAGAAAGAAAAAAAGAAAAAAAGGTACGTTCAAGCTGGTTTGGAAGAAAGAAAAAAGGAAAAAAAAAAAAGAGGAAAAAAGGAAAAAGGGAAGCGGTTAGGTTTTGCAATATGTAACGTAGAGGGAAGCTTAAAGGGAGGAAAAAGAAAAGGAAAAAAAAAAACATTGAAGCGTTCAGGTATTGTGTGAGAAAACAGAGAGTTTGTTCAGGTATTGTGTGAAAAAACAGAGAGTTTGAAAGCTACCTATCTTCCTGCTCTACTGTTTCTCAGTAACGGCTGCCTATCTGATTTCCTTCCTCTCTTTATTCCTTTCCACATGGTTTATAAATACTGACAGAACCTCCCTGCTTTGGTTGAGGTATCTCTACATCTCAATTCTTTTTTTTTTGGTGCAAAACTTTTATGCTTTGTTTATATTAATATGAGACGCTTTTTTTTTTTTTTTTTTTTAAAAAAAAAAAAAAAAAAAAAAAAGCCCAAAATAATATAATGATATATTTGTATAGATAGAGTTGGAAATACTTTTAAAAATAGTTCAGTTGTTGAGGTGACCATATTATCTTCAATAAATTTTAGAGAATAAATTATAGATTATAGCATATTACAAAATAATTATATATTCTCACGCATCGCATGAGTCTGCGACTAGTTCATTTATAATATTCTCATTCCACAAAACATATCATCAGGGAAAAATTACAAATGGCATAGTATACAGAAACCAAGAAACAGAGTACAATTACACCAAACAATCTAAAGTGGGAGAAAAAAACACAAAAAATTTATAGGATACAATATGTGCAGTTGGAATGCAATAACTTCTGGTGTTAAGGCCATGAGGAAAGTTGGCCATCAAAACCAAATTGGAAATTCTGGTTAAACAAATATATTGCAGACACCGAAAGTAGTAAGACAAATATTGCCATAAATATACAAATTCGGCGATAGTGCCTGGTCTCTACCTTTTTCAGAGCCTTGGACTTTGAAACCTTGACATCGGCACTGTTTTCAGAAACATATGACCTCATTTTGGTCTCACAGATAGGTGCTTCTTCTGATGGTTTATCCAACTGATTTAAGAAAAATAACAAGGGGGAGATCTTTTAGATCATCAATCTGCAGTTACTAAATAAATCATAAAGGTACAATAAATGTCAACTCACATAACTTTCCATCTAAACTATATAACAAGTCCAGCATTAGAATGTTTAATATCTGTACGTATCTTAAAAATATATAGAAGTTATCAGCAAGGTTAAACATTTAATTGTGGATAAGTTATTGATGAAATAAAATCTTTAAAAGTTAACCAATCAACCAAATTTTTCACTTGACCTCAAGGTGCATCATTGTTGCAATCAGGTAGTGCACAAAGCTACAAAGGACACATCAATCTAAGTAACGAACAGCAGCAAGGTAAGAGGATTAATTTTGTCAACAGTTTTATATACATTTTCAGAATGATGTATTCAATCTTTCACTACAAAAGTGACAGAAGGAAGAAAAGAGGAAAAATAAAAATAAAAAGAAGAAGAAGAATCATACTGAGGAGCAAAACTAGGTTTTAGGAATCATTTGTTTTGCTTTATTTAGTTGACTCCAGGAGTAGCATCTCTTTCTAGTGTTTCATACACATTATCATATTAATGCTTCTCTACTCGCACATATGTTTTCTAAGTCAAAGAAGCCAGCAGAGAAGCAATTGCTTAACAAGACCAAACAGGAGTAAAGTGGAAAGGTGAACTATACAAGCACTGATTTTTAGCCAGCAATAACAAAGAAGTAAGAAACTATACTCTGAAGTTTTTCAATATGCCCTGAAATTATATTGGGCTATGTTTTGACTAAACCAGGCACATCATCGAGCATGAACTGTGTACACACACACACACACACAGATTCAGACATATCATTCCAAACCAGCACTGACCAAAAATGTTTGTTTGGTTTTGCTGGGAAAGGTCTTTTGGTTACAATTTACTCTCACCATGATCCCCCAGGAACCTTTATTAAATAATCAAATAAGAAAAAAAAATGTTAACCGTTCTTGAGTAAAGCAATAATGCTTGCCAATGAGCAAACAAGAACACTTAAATATAAATGATGTGAGGTTCCTCAAAGGACCAATTAGTGAAAAATAATTTCAACAACCTTGGTATAATGTATATGGTCATGTCCCAATTATGCAGAGTTCAGTCTTCCAAATGACGGAGACATAAGTACATCAAACAAGCAAAGTGAAACACATTTTTGTAAGACAATAACAATCAAGTTTTAATTAATTATACAGAGCAATACATCATAAAAATTATAAGCTTACACATATTATGTGATGTAAGTGCTATTTAGTCCTGTGTGCACCTAAATCAATGCCTATTTTCTGTCTCTGGCCTAATCCCATATTAAAAGAAAGCATTATACGCAGAGTAGGGCTGAAAGTGCAGAAGCCAAGGCTAATCAGCTAACAGAGACAAGCATGGAGCTCACTGAGGAACTGAATTTTCATAAAGGAAGTACTAGTAACACAGAAAAAAAGATAGGTTTACTTGAGAAGCAGTCAAGGGAACTAGAGATCCAATTACAGCATGCAAAGGCTTCCTCTGAAGCAAGTCAAGAACAGCAGAACATGCTATATTCTGCAATTTGGGATATGGAGACTTTGATTGAAGATCTAAAATCCAAGGTTTCAAAAGCTGAAAGTAAGATTGAGACTGCAGAGGAGCAATGTGTTCTACTATCCGAAAGAAACTTAGAACTTAGTAACGAACTAAGTTTCCTGAGAGGTAGAATAGAATTCTTGGAGACGTCTCTGGATCAAGCTAACAGTACAAAATTAGAAAGTGCAAAAGAAATTAATGTCAGGACCAAGTTTATTAAGGATATGGCAATGCAACTAGCCACTGAAAGGGAGCGCATCCAGAAGCAGGTACAACATTCTCGTATAATCATTTCATTAATTTTCTTTCTGCCGTCAGCACTTAAAGTTGAACTGACTACATTTGCTGAAGGTGTTTTTGCATTTCCAATGGACATTGAATTGTTCCATTATGTTCTGTCTGTAACTGAAGAGGGATGCTAATGAAAATGGCAGCCTTCATAAATAATGGTAGAAAATCCTAATGGCCGTGTGTCATGGGATGAGAAACCTTATCAATGTGATTGCTCACATTTGTTCCTCTAAATCCATTTTAAATGACGAGTCTGTAGCTTCTGATAATGTATAGAATAGGAGTTGGTTCCACTTGTCATGAGAAACCCATGGGGCTCCTAAATGGTTTTTTTATAGTTATTTTAGTTCTTTTTATTCTTTCTTATAAATAAATTTTAATAGTTATAGCAAACTTACTGAACATTCATATCAATGTTTGCAATTACAATATGTTCTGTGCAGCTAAATAATTTAACAAAGGAGAAGACAATTCTAGTTGAGAAATTACATATTGCTAAGATTATGTACAACAACATAGATGGTGACAATAAAGAGATTCTATTTTCCAAGAATGATGCTATCAGTGCTACCTGTTCAAAAACATATGAGGAGGCAGTCACAGGGTCATTGGATAAAAGTCTCCAGGCAGGTATTCCTTGGATATTTTTTAATTTGTATGATAAGTGTATTTGTATGTCTTTAGATTGAAGGGAAAGTAGGGATTGTAATGTTCTTTCATAGATTATAGATTAAAACTGGCCATGGGCCAGGATAGACAGCCATGGGATTAGGCTAGAGACAGAAAATANTGACGGCAGAAAGAAAATTAATGAAATGAATAACCAAAGTACATCAGCCATGTGCCACTTTGGTCCACAAGTGTCATTGATAGATCCAGAGCTATTACCACTATGGATGCAGAGGTAGCAGTCTACTTGAATAAAAAACAAATATGTGACCAGTCAGAGCTTAATACAGTTGCACATTGTCAGAAAATATTACTTCTACTTTACTACAATGTATTGTTTAATGAGTTGCTTTGCTGGGAAATTCCACATTTGGCTGAACAGTTTGTGTAACCAAAGAAAACAACCAAAAAAAAAAAAAAATAGGACATTGTTGAATGAGTTGCTTTGCTGGGAAATTCCATTGTAAATAAAGTTGGAATGTTTCTTCAAGTATGTCCAACATTCAATTATAAATAAAATGAAAAGGCTATGCTAAAATATTTTTATATTATCTTTTGGTATGCTTGAGTAATTTTATATTATCTTTTGGTTGTGTAGGGTGTTTAGTTCAAAAATTGGATTGTTTCTTCAAGTATTTGTAAGTTTTAATTATAAATAAAATGAAAAGGCTATGCTAAAAATTGCAAGTTAAATAAAATGATTCCACATCTAATTCCAAGACAATACCTTCTATCATCACAAATCCTACAATATATTGTGTATACATATATAATGCAACTTAAGTAGTAACACATTCAAAAATATTTCAAATAATAACACAATCATAAAAAAAAATAAATAAATAACCACGCGCAACACGCAGGTCTGCGACTAGTCTATAATAATTTTTCAGAACAAATTTTATGTGGGAGAACTTCTAGATATCCTTTTGCACAACAAACTAATATCAAAATTTTTGCTACCACAACACTTTATCCCTATGCTATTTAAAAATTAAGATGATGATGTATGTTGGGGGGAGAACACCTTGGGAAGACTCCTTTGTTATGAGATTAATATAATATATAAAGAGTCCACTTAACCCTAGAGCTAAAACTTATGAATTTGGGTCCAACTATATTATTTTAACCATTGCCTCTTTATATATAGGCCATGAACAAGTCCTACTAGCTTCTTCTCCTTATGAGCTTTCTGCCACTAGTTCATCATCCATGGGAACCACGTGTCAACCCCAAATGCTCATCCATGGTCCTAGCCCACATGTTTATGTCCATCAAAACCTTATGCCACACTTGTGTAATGCTCACTTGTGTGTGCTCCAAGTATACGCACCTTGTCCCCAACTATAAAAGGGGCTCTTGTTAACTTTGTTGTGCACTGCCCTTAGCTCTAACACCACTTGCTATAGAGAGAATATCTTGGGGAGACTCTGTTGAGAGGTTAATGATATATAGGAACATCACTTAACTTAAAAACTTAAATTTAAGTGTTTGGATTCAAATATATTATTTTAACCACTCATTCTTATCATTATTATTTCCTTCTCAAATCTAAGGTAATTTTCAGAACCAATCTTATGTGGGAGAACCTCTAGATGTCCTTTTGCACAACAAACTAATACCAAAACTTCTGCTACCACAACACTCTATCTTTGTGCTATCTAAAAATTAAGATAATGATGCATGTTGGGGAGAGAACATCTTGAGAAGACTCTTTTATTGAGAAATTAATATAATATATAAAGATTCCACCTAACCTCAGAGCTAAAACTTATGAATTTGGGCCGAATTATGTTATTTTAACCATTGTTTCTTTATGTATGGGTCACGAACAAGTCTTACCGGCTCCTTCTCTTTACGAGATTTTCTTTCACTAGCTCATTATTCATGGAAATTAACTACATGTCAACCCCAAACGCTTATCCATGGAACTGGTCCACACGTCTTTTTCCATCGAAACCTTACGCCATGCTTGTGTGATGCTCACTTGTGTGTGTTCCAAGTATATGCACCTTGCCCCCAATTATGAAAGGGGCCCTTGTTAACCTTGTCACCTTGCTGCGCCCTACCCTCAACTCTAACACCACTTGCTAGAGAGTGAGCATCTTGGAGAGACTCATTTGTTGAGAGGTTAATGTAATATATGGAGATGCCACTTAACCCAAAAGCTTAAATTTAAGAGTTTGGATCTAATTATATTATTTTAACCACTTATTCTTATAATTATTATTTAATGTAGGACTTCACTCACATATGTATACTCAATAATAATGTCTTTTGAGACAATATTAGAATAATGCTAACCAGTCCCAAAAATGGTTCTTAGGCATAAAATTTAGGCATCTCCGGAAGCATCGTCATGTTTGAATTCTATTGGCAACCCCTTAACTTGTTTGTCTTCGTTAAGGAATTTTCCTGCCAAAAAGGACTGGTTTTCCATAATGAGCGAAGACTAGAAATTCTAAACCCTCTTGACCCTTAATGGCTCAATTATGCATGATTAATAGCTCCTAGAAAGCTATTAATAGCTCAACGATGATGGGGAATCAGGATTTGTTGACTTGGACCAGTAAGTTGTAAGCGTGCATGATTAATAGCTCCTAGAAAGCTAGAGCTGGTGAAAGTCACTGGTGTGGTGTGTCATGCAATCAAGACATTTCTTGTAAATCTGTGGGGAACAAAAAAAGACTTGGGTGCTATGGCTTCTTCCTCTAGGTTCACTATCGCACCCTTGTTAAGCATTAGAGATATTTCCAAGGAGAATCTTAACCATTCCATCATTCCAACCCTGATAATACGCTAAATCAAGACACCACATCTTTCTTTTTGGTTGTGAATGAAAATTCCACAGGTCTCTATTTCTAATTCAGCTGAAGTAATTAATTAATGTCCCACATTTTTTTTTTTTTTGGTTAAAATACAATTTAGTCCTTCAAAATTTTCCCGAGTGGTTAATTTAATTTGGGACTTAAAATTTTAATATTACCAATTTGTTCCCCATGTTTACAAATGTGATCAGTACAATCCCTGTTAACTACTGCCACCATTAAGTACATATATGACACCATTTTTGTGTAAACTTTACTAACAATTTTATTTATTTATTCATTTATTGATGATCATAGACTCATGTGCAAGTTGGAAGCCTTTTACCAAAACAATGTCACGTACAACACCAAGAACTATTGGCCGAAACCCACATACATCCAACATTAAACAAGAGAAATGTATTAAGAGTTAAAACTAACAGAAGGCAAAGGAAAATAAAAGCACAGCATGCATATTATTAATACTGAGGTGCGCATGCAAAACATTTGGCTTCTGTGTTATGAATCTTAGTCTTTTTATGTAAGCTTCTACGTGTTTAATCCTTTCAAAATAGGTTTACACGCTGCTTGTTTGCCCAATTGCTTGGTATCGATGCCTTAGTTCTGTCTCTCCCATGCCTTTGATTCGTTTTGACGCCAGTTCTAATTTTATTGACGTACGGGATGAGAGGAAATTTATAATTTATGAGAAGTAACCCCTTCTCTCTTCAAATCCCTTGTCTTGGGTGTTCTAAAATACAACCTTCTTGAGTTCTAATTTTGCTCTCTCTCCTTCCACTTTGCACAACAATGCCAGAATCTTGCAATCTTTAAGGATAGTAAACATACAGTTCTTGCAGGCATGGGAGCTTCAACTTTGGTGAGTCGTGGATGCATGGGATGACCTCAAGTGATGCAACAACATTCTTTCCTGTAAAAGAGTGTAGTCGGTCTTTATGTCCTTGACAGAGAGCTCTATTTTGGTTTCATTGGGCCTATCCTTACAAATGGTTATAAACAAGCCCAATAGTTTTTGATTGTTAATGTCATAGATTCGTACAGTCATGTTGGAGTAAGGCCGGGCTAGTGTTGGTTTGTAGAATGAGGGGCTATGGGCTCATATCAACCATGAGAGAGAGGGAGAGAGAGAGAGAGATCCAGTTCAAAGATGATATTCAAAGTTCAAATTCTCATTTCCCAACAATGGGATTATAAAAGCAAACGAAAAAAAATTAGGAGATTTCTATTTGTTAGTGTTAATGTCGCAAATGCAATGCTTAATTTGTAAGATTTTTATATTAAAATGAGGGTGAAACTCTTTTTTTTTTAATTTTTTAATTTTTACTTTTTATTTTATTAAGTTAGGGGAATAGAGGGAGAGGGAGTTGAATGAGCACAACCACTGAAGTAAGTGAAGGGATATTCTATTTTACACCACTCTTTGGGGTTTGTTTAGAAATTGTGTGATTTTACTTCAAGCAATGATTTACGTAACTTGGGAATAAAATGTCTCGTCAAAAATCAAGACTCTCTCTCTCTAAATAGAAACTGAATTTCATTGATTGAAAAGATTACAATCCAACCAAACTCTAATGAACTATGCCTATCCTTTTATATACAATCATGTACAAAAGAAAGCAAACAATAACTAACTCCCTTGATTTCAAGGAGAAAACTGTTACAAGTAAAAACTGCCTAGCAATGACACGTGTACATTAATATGTAACTACCATCCCACTTAGATACATTTCTTGTATAGAATGCATAATCTGATCATGATTCATGATGAGGGATTGACTCTATTAATTCTTCTAAGTCTTCATTCCCTAGGATTACATCCTTGTTTTTCCTTTGACTCTCTGGTGCATTGTGCCCTGCATCTAATTGCAGTCTTCCCTGCTGAAAGCTCGGAAATGTGTTGAAAACACAAGAGCAATTTAGACCCCCCAATTAAAGTTACGGCTCGATAGATTTTACACTAACTTAATACAAAGTGCGGAATAGTGTAAATGCGAGCGGATAAGCAAATAAGCTACTCTAATCCATAAATTAAGCAACACAGCAGTATAATGGAATATAAAAGAGTAGGAAAGAAAGATGCAAATACAGAAAACACCAAGACGTGTTTTCGAAGAGGAAACCGAAGAACTCGGCGAAAAACCTCTCCACCGCCCTCCAAGCAGAAATCGATCCACTAGACAATCAGTTGAGATACATGGGTTAGCAAGAGACCCTCCAAGCTTAATCTACCCGATGCACCTAAACCCTCCAAGCTCCTACTCCAACAAGACTTCTCAGAACCGTGTCTTGTCTAGCTCTCTGGATCCCGCAACAAGCTCCATGTTGCATCTGCCATTCCAGGCTTCTTCCAATGCTTCCCAGCAGCACCAAAATGTCACTCAACACACTCAAAGGGTGAGGTAAGTGTTTGGGCTATCAACTTCTCAATGGTATGGAAATGGAGAGGGTAGAGTTGAGGAAATACCACAAGCAAGTGTACAGAGAAAGGTGGGGATGACAATCTCTAATTCCCAATGTGTTTGGCTAGGGTTTTCTCTCTGAAGCATTCCTCAACATTTGTTGGTAATGAGAGTATATATAGGATAGGTGCAAAAAGTGTGAGTCAGTCAGTACAGGCTGGTAGAACAAAATGTCTCGCGGGTGTCTCGCGGGAAGGCCTTACCCGCGAGATACTCGCGAGACACAGCTGTCTCCACCTGGCCTGACTCTTCGCATTCCAGCATGTGCATGGCACATGTTTCATTTCGCGGGAAGCTAAGTCGCGACATACCCGCGAGAATCCTTCAGCCTCCAAATGCTTGAGTCTTCACACACTCTCTCTATCACACAGCCCTTACAACAAATCCCACAAACAATACAGGGTATGAACGATTGAAAGTGATTACAATCAAATTTGGCACGGAATAAAAACCAACAAAATACATAGTTGTAAATAACAACTTTACAATCTTCCCCTTTGGCTATTCCGTGACAAAACCTTAAAACAGACTCTAGACTTAAACGTGAGTTTGGGAACAAAGGCAAAACTCACTCACACCTAATTATAGATTCTGATACGCTTTTGAAACATATGAACAAGTATCTCCTGAAACACAACAACACAATAACATCATTGTATGCAGAAAACTTGAAAAGCATATGGAGCAATAATAGCATGATTAAGCAAACTGAAATAGAAACACTAGTTCATGGCAAGATCAAACAAGCAATCACTTGTACAAAAGCGATCACTATGCTCATTCACACAAGGAATGAACATCCAGATATGCAAGATGATAAGCTCATTTGAAGAGTATCATTTGCAAATCCAACACTCAACCAATGCGAAATACACGAAGTATTTGTATCTAGGAACAATCCTACTAGGGCACAAGAGTGTTGTATCGAAGTAAAATGTATGACATTAAACTTCAAGAACACAAGCATAAAGGCTGCATACGCAAGGAACTGCATATACATGGCACAAACCATAAAAGCCTACAAAACATGCAATTAAACATACCCTAAAAGCTTACAAAAGCAACATGGGCACAAACTAGACATGCTACATAGCATAGACAATATCATAAAAGAACTACTGAAATTATACAGACATAAAAATAGAGTATCAAAGATTGTTTAAACATAAGCAGTAAAACAGTTATAAAGACTAAAAGAAACTAAATAAAACCGTCTGGAAAACCAATAACCAATGTTACTAAGTTTCTAAACTATGCTCCCCCTAATGTTGTGCAAGCTCTTCTCCAGCTCCCCCTCAAAATTTTCTCCCCCTTTTTGACCGGAATGGCCAAAGAGCTAGAACTAATCTGACTCTGAATCCAAGTCTTGCTCCATAGATAAGTTTTGTATTTGTGAAGAGAGCGCGGTGATCTGTCCTTGAAGGTATGCAAATTGGTCCGCGGTGTGCTGTACATGAGAATCCAGCACTGTAGACATTTGATCCATTTTAGCCAGCAATAGATCAAGTTTGCTCAAGCCTTGTGGTGGAGCAGAAGATGATGGCTGTGCAGATGGCTCTGGAGTCGAGGTGAACCTATCAATCTCCTCCTTTATATCTCCACCCTCATCTTGCTCAACACGAGGCTGTGGGATGGTATGCACACTAGTCTTGGAGCCCTTGATGTGTGCAGTGCTCCGAGTCAGTGTATGACCACCAATGGGGTAGTCCCTCTGAACCACTGTGAGGCCACTGGGTAGCTTGAGTTTTGCCTTGGAAATCAATTCCATGATCAAGGAGGGGAACGGCATCACAGTCCGTGAATTCTGCTTCGTGATGCTCTTCTTCAGGACATGCATGATATGACCACAAATGTCAATCTCCTTATGAGTAAAGAGATCATACAGGAATCTTGTTCTCGGAGCAGATAGAGTGGTGAGATTGGTGACCGGATACAGATTGTGAGTCATCACATAGCTTAGTGTCCTCATTTCCGGAGAGAACTTGATGGTGTTCATGGATGATTTCTTCAGTTCACCACCAAGGAGAGTAATCATTTCAGCAGTAGAGCCCAATTTGTCCTTATATGCAACTGTGATTAGCTAAGATGGAGGACGAGTTTCCAAAAAGTCTTGGATAAGCTCTCTTGTAATCACAAATTCCTTGTGTCTTACCCAACACTCAATACAGTCTCCGTTGACAATGGCATTTGAGAAGAACTCCCTGATAATCTCTGAATAAACCACCCCAGTTAGGTTCAGCAGCTTGGTCCAAGTTCTATCTTTGAACACTTCAGGGATGAAAGTGTCCTCAAGAGTTTCTAGTTGAACTACTCTCTCCATGATGATCGTCCTGTCCTTATAGCAGTCATTGTACTTCATATCTGCTTCCGCGGACTTGAAGTGATCAGAATCAGTGTGTGCACGCTTTGAAGATGATTTCTTCTTAGCTGCATGCTTGGTGGGAGACATCTGCACAAATTCACAAAGTAGGAAGGGAATAAATGCACAAAAACCAAAACAAAGCACACAAACAAAAACTTGATTAGATTCAAGTTAATCCCAACACAAGGAATAAGCAACAATATATAAAGCAAGAAAAAATAAGCAAAGTGCATGCAAGTAAGTAACTGTGCATGTGTGTGCATATGCTGGTGCATGTGTGTGCAGCATGAGATGCATGAGGGTGTGCCTAGAGGGTGCCTAGATGTGTGCCTAATGAGTGCATCATGAGCAAAGTGAAGGAAACTCATGAACAAAGACCAAACCAAGTAAAGTAAGGTTAAACATATGAAAATTCAAAAATTGGAACTCACATGAAATGAATAAGGCACAAAAATGTTACTTGGACATTTTATCAAACACCTCATATGCATGAAAATATTCTAAGTATGAGCAATGCATGAACAAGAGAGAATCTACCCTTAATACATGATAAAATGCCACAAGGGGCTAACACAGATACACAATCAATAAATGGGACACAGCCCAATTAAAAGATTTGACAAAAAAACATCCAATTTTGAAAACCAACCCATATTTTCAAAAATCCCCAAATATCAAAACCCTAACAAAAAAAATCTGCATAATCTAAGCAAAAACTTAAAAAGAATTGTTTAAGAAACATACCTTGTAGAGGAAAATGTAGAAAAGATGCTTGGATTGAAGGGGATTGAATGGAATAGTGATTTGAGTGAAAAAGGGTTCGAAAGAGTTTGAGTGAGGGAAAGGTTTTGATTTGAAAAACTGTCACATCAGCAATATAAAACTGAAAACACGCGTTTCTCGCGGGTTAGAGAGTAGCGACACAGTCGCGAGACAATCGCGAAAATGGCCACTGAAGCACAAAAGCTTTCGTGAGAAGCTTTAAGTCGCGAAGAAGTTGCGAGACAGTCGCGAGAGTTTCTGTCTGAATTTTGAAAAAAATCTAATTTTTGGCCAAACAGCATTTCGCGAGAAGCTATTGGTTGCGAGACAGTCGTGAAAGTTTCTGTGTGACAAGATGGAAACTTATTTCCCTCAAGCCCTTTTCGCGGGAAGCTCTAAGTTGCAAGCTTCTCGCGAAACAGCCCCTGAACCAGTTTTTGAAGTAAAACACAAAAATGCATTTTGAACAAAAACAAAAGACACGAAAGTGTAAAATCACTTCCAAAAAAAAAATAAAACGTTCAAAAATCTTTTTGGGTTTGATCAACCAGTTCTTGAGCATACACATCACATTTGAACATGTACAATCACACAAATGAGATAGACATTGATTAAATCAAAGTCTTGTGTGTTGTGTGTGAGTATCAAATGTGGAATAGTCTATAGACCAGAGCGAAACTTCAATGATCAATTCAATCAAGTCATACACAATTGATACCAAATCAAGTGGACAATCTCCATTATAGAAATGAGTATATATGACCTCCCACACATTGAATACAAAACTTAGAAGCTTTTCATTTGGCTTCTACAAAAAGCATAACAAAAGGTCCAATTAATTTTGTTTGGACAAGAGCATCTCTTTTTGAGATTGGTGCTTGAAATTTATGATATTTCAACATTAGTGATTAGTCTTTGGCTTTTTGAGCACCATAAAAAGAAACATTAAGAAGAGTCGCTTTTCCTTTTTCCTAGTCGAATACTAGTGTGTGCGACAGGCTTTTGCAGCTCAATATCTCTTTTCATTTGGAGATTTACATTTGGTGAGCTCTTTTTGCAAAACATAAAAATAAAGTGAGAGGAGTTATAGACACAAGTCTATGTAAGTATCAAGACCAACAAGACTATTGACCAATTATTCATGACAAGCTTGAAGATCTATTTACAATAATTACACATAGTGTTCAAGATTTCTCCCACAAAGAAATGGGTGCATACAGGACAAGCCAAGATCATAAATGCACTACGCCATAAGTACGAAGGTACTAGGCCAAACTCACATGTGACATACACAAAACAAGTGATCAAACTTTTGAGATTTTTCAATTTTTATGGGTTTTTGAACTTTTGAACACACCCAAAACAAAACAAGACAAGTAAGATCTTTTTTTTTTTTTTTTTTTTTTTTTCAGCTGGTACAAACCAACCGGATAAAAGAACAACAGCAAAAAGAAAGCAATGCATGAAATGATGCAACAGCAAATGTCCCTAAACATTGAAAGAATTTATGCATGGACATGTTATAATGCTTATGCATGAGTACCCCTCTTCACCCACACATCACGTGCGTTTGGGGTGATATCCTTAACGGATTGGGTACGAGTTTGGACTTTCAAACCTTCTGGTGAAACTTTCCAAGCAAGTGGTGAAGGCACCGATCATTTTCATCACATCCGTCATATCGGGATCACGATTTTGACTTCTTGGTTGCTCACCACCCCAAGATCTCATGTCATTTCTCCTTCCTCGTGACCGAGGTGCGCTTGCATTGTTGTTTGATCTCAGCTTTTGACAATTGGGTCTGGTATGTCCTTGCAATCCACAACAATGACACACATAATCTGTTCTGGGACTCCGTTGTGATCTTGGGAGAGATCTTCCTCTAGTTTCATGTCTAGCCATAGACTGATTTCAGGGCTTATTCACCATTCATTGCTCAGCCACATTCTCTCTTTTTACATCCTCATCTTTCTCAAGAATGGGCTCTTCAACAACCGTCTTGTTTGCCTTCACAAACTTTACTCCTTTGGTGACTTTGGCTGATGAGCAGCTTCCTCCGGTGTATCCCAACCCGGACTTGTCTGAAGCAGGTTTTTGAGATGATATAACATCTTCTAACTTCTGAGAGGAGACTCTCTCTATCTTAGCATGAGCTTGCACAATCTCTTGCTTAAGAAATCTCACTTTCATATACACTTTAGACAGCTCACCATTTAGTGTTTCAATATCACACTTAGCCTCTTTATATCTGATCAAGAGACTTCTGTAATCTTCCTCAGCTTTCTTCATTTTTCTTACAGCTGCCTTGGCTACTCTGGAATACTCTCCCGACTTCTTACTCAAGTAGTAAGGAGTAATTTTCTTGAAGATTAGCTGTATTCTCTTCCTCTTCAGCATCTAATTCTTCCACAATCCCAATAGACTCTGAATCAGAATGCTCACCAAGCTCCTTCACAAGTGCACCCAAGTCATCCGATGACTCCACATGAACGATAGTCATGAAGGAGAAGTAGTTTCCCTCTCCGTCATAGCTCTCTTCCGAGTCAGAATCAGAAGATTCTGAATCACTGAGCGTCGTGGCATAAGCCTTGCCTTTTCCTCTCAGAAAATTTGGGCACTCCTTCTTTAGATGTCCATGGCCATTGCACTCATAGCACACAATGTCTGAAGAAGGTTAAGAATCCTTCCCTTCTTTCCTCGTAAACTCTTTCCTATCACCTCTTGAAGATGAAAATTTTCCTCTGTTGAATGGTTTTCCACTGTTCTTCATTTTCAAGAATTTTCGAAAGTTTTTCGCAAGATATACTACTTCTTTCTCCACTCTATCTTCTTCGGAAGGATCATCCATTCTTTCGGTGATGGTTTTAAGAGCAAGCGATTTACTCGTCTTGTGGGAAGGTAGTCCAAGCTCATACGTTTGAAGTGATCCAATGAGCTCTTGGATCTTAATTTCATCCAAATCCTTGATTTCTTCTATGGCTGTGACTTTTGCCCGAAAACTCTCCGGTAAGGACCTCAAAATTTTTCTCACCACCTTAGTATCTTCAATCTACTCCCTAAGATTGAATTTAGCAATTACAATTTCATTGAGCTTTCCATAGAATGAATCAAATAGTTCATCATCCCCCATCTTGAGCTCTTTAAATTTGGTGGTAAGCATCTGAAGCTTTGTGTCCTTAACTTTCTTCGTACCCTCATATGTCGTCTCCAAAATCTCCCAAACTTCCTTGGCTACCGTCATATGAGAGATCCTGTGAAATTCATTAGGAGACACACCACAAAAAATAGCATTTAACGCTTTACTATTAGCATTGGCTGCTGTGAGAGCTGCCTTATCCCAAGTGGACTTAGGATTCGTCGGCTTGGTCCAACCAATCTCAACCGCATCCCAAACGGTATCATCTATAGAGCATAAAAATGCTCTCATTCTGACTTTCCATAAGGCATAATTGTTCCCATCGAAAAATGGTGGAACATTGAGCGATTGAGACCGGTCCATCTCAAATAGGGTCAAGGATCACACTCAGGTATTTGAACCACAGCGAGTGTACCCGCTTTGATACCAATTGAAAGATCAGAAATGTGTTGAAAACACAAGAGCAATTTAGACCCCCCAATTAAAGTTACGGCTCAATAGATTTTACACTAACTTAATAAAAAGTGCGGAATAGTTTAAATGCGAGCAGATAAGCAAATAAGCTACTCTAATCCATAAACTAAGCAACATAGCAGTATAATGGAATATAAAAGAGTAAGGAAGAAAGATGCAAACACAGAAAACACCAAGACATGTTTTCGAAGAGGAAACCGAAGAACTCGGCGAAAAACCTCTCCGCCACCCTCCAAGCAGAAATTGATCCACTAGATAATCAGTTGGGATACATGGGTTAGCAAGAGACCCTTCAAGCCTAATCTACCCGATGCATCTAAGCCCTCCAAGCTCCTACTCCAACAAGGCTTCTCGGAACCGTGTCTTGTCTAGCTCTTCGGATCCCGCAACAAGCTCCATGTTGCATCTGCCATTCCAGGCTTCTTCCAATGCTTCCCAGTAGCTCCAAAACGTCACTCAACATACTCAAAGGGCGAGGTAAGTGTTTGGGCTATCAACTTCTCAATGGTATGGAAATGGAGAAGGTAGAGTTGATGAAATACCACAAGCAAGTGTACAGAGAAAGGTGGGGATGCCAATCTCTAATTCCCAATGTGTTTGGCTAGGGTTTTCTCTCTGAAGCATTCCTCAACATTTGTGGGTAATGAGGGTATATATAGGATAGGTGCAAAAAGTGTGAGTCAGTTAGTACAGGCTGGCATAACAGAATGTCTCGCAGGTGTCTCGCGGGAAGGCCTTACACGCGAGATACTCGCGAGACACAGCTGTCTCCGCCTGGCCTGACTCTTCGCATTCTAGCATGTGCATGGCACATGTTTCACTTCGTGGGAAGCTAAGTCACGACATACCCGCGAGAATCCTTCAGCCTCCAAATTCTTGAGTCTTGACACACTTTCTCTATCACACAGCCCTTACAACAAATCCCACAAACAATACAGGGTATGAATGATTGAAAGTGATTACAATCAAATTTGGCACGGAATAAAAACCAACAAAATACATAGTTGTAAATAACAACTTTACACCTGCTTCTGTGGTGCAGAACAGGATGCACCTGATGCTGCAATACACCCTGAGATGCACAGACCTGCTGCTTCCCCCTGATACTGCTTGGAAGCTTGTTGCTGTAAAAGGCACACATTTGACTTAGGATTCCTTTTAACATGTCATGTTCAAGCTTAATTGGGTGTTGTCATTAGTATTGCTCCTGTAAATTAATAGCTTCGAAGGTCACAAATTCCACCCCTGAGCTTTGATTGACTGTTTTTCTTTAAACGACCACCAACAAGTCTTATGACTATTAAAAATTGAATTCTTTATTTTGCCCTTACAATTTCTTAATATACTGAATATTTATGATCATGGGACCTGCACGCGATCGGTAATTTTAACAATCAACTAGGCTATATGTATAGACATGAAAAGAGTTTCTTGGAGTGGCACAGGATTCTATCTCATAACTGTTACATATCTAAGTTTCCTCAGAATTTGGTCAAGAAATATGATCAATGGGTTCACATTTTATTTCACGCTCTAACTAACACTAATGGTCCTTTTGGATTGAAGAGATGAGAGGGAAAGCAGAGTAGAGTTGGCTGGAAATCTAATTTATGGTCAACTCTGCTATACTTCAATCCCCTTTGCTCCCCCTCTCTCCCTCAATCCAAACAGGCCTTTAATTGTCTTGGGAGTTCAAAATTCATCCTATTCCTAACTTTTAAATTTGCTTAATCCTCCTCCACTTCACACACTGATGCCAGAATCTCGTCATCTTTAAGGATATACATTAAGCACGCCATTCTTGCATGAGAGCTCCAACTTTGGGTAGGCGTGGAGTTGTGAAAAATATTCTCCTAACATTAGTCATTGACTCATCAATATTGCTTCCACTTTGGTTAATAATAACAATAATAATAATAATAATAATCTATGCCTTACAAAGATTAAGATTTTCTTAAGCAAAAAATCTAGGATCCACACACTTTGACATAATTTTGATACATGACAATTGAAAAATAGATTTTTTTTCTATACTAAATATTAGTTGCGGATTTGTGTATAAGTGATAATACTTTTTGTTTAAACCTCAAATTTCAGGGCCACGCCTAACTATGTTGAATTTATGGTGGGAGTTGGGTGGAATTTTGCTTTAATTAGAAAGAATTATTTATAGAGGCGAGCTAAAAGTCACAGATTGAGATATGTATTGAATAGTTTAGATTGAATAGTGAATTACCCCTCACAAATTTTTTTACTCTTTTACATTTTAACTTTGTCTAACTTTATTTTATTCAATAGTGAAGATTGAAAGTTTCTTTTTTCAACTCTTAATCTTAGCCACTAAGAGCTATTGCACCAGGTACAATACTTATTTCAATCCAAAAATCATGAGCATATATATGTTTCAAATAGTGGTGATAATTATAGGAATAAAGTCATTTCCAAAATCTTTGGAACTATAATTAATGGGAGATCTTTTTGTTGTTGTTGTTGATAATTCAACAATTATAAGGGGTAGGTGGAATTTGAAGATCTTTAGACTCGATTAATCTACGCTTTTAAAATTATTTTTATTCTTATCATATTTCAATTTTATATTGTAGATAATGTTTTTTAATTTGTAAATACTTATTTATAATATCTATTAGAGAATATCTATCTATCTATCTATCTTGAGAGAGAGAGAGAGAGAGAGAGAGAGAGAGAGAGTCTTAAGTTGGATCTAATAAATAAATTTATTACAATAATTTTTTTATAATAGAAAATTTTAATGAAAATATCACAAATATACAAAACATTAATTAAAAAGAGTTAGAAGATTGTAATATAATACAACAAAAAGATAATAATGAAAATAATCATAATAATATAGAAATAGCTAATACATTAATTTTTTTTTTTTTTTGAGGAAATGATACATTAATTATCTTGATTATGTAAAAATACTAGATTCTTTTCAAAAACCATAAGAATTTTGCTGGTAATAATTGTTGATTAATACTTTTTTTTTCCCCCCAATTGCAAATGGGTTTGAAACCTCAAGTCCAAAATGGACTAGGCGAGGCCCATTTGGGTTGACAAATGGGCTTGCTAAAAACATGGTTCCAAACTAGGCCCCAATGCTTGACAAAGAAAAAGACCAGGGTCACGGAGCTATTCTTGGTCAGGTCTTCTTTGTCATGCCATAAATCTACACCAGATATTTCTTGTAAATCTGTGGTGGAGTTTGTGAAACAAGGACAGGTCTTTTTCTTTTTATTATTTATTTATTTATTTTATGTGTGAAAAATAGGGATTTATTTAATATTTAAAAGCAAAGTATATCATGTTGGGGTTTGTGCAGTCTAGTTGTGTTCAATCTAGATTATAATCAGACCAGAAATAAAATTGCTATGGTTTTCAATGAGAGATTATCTGAGACTTAGTCCATGGAGCGGAAGTTTGGATCGATAGGCCCAAGTTGGAAACTGTTGTTTTCGAGATTAGAGTTTTGTGTGTTGTTTCTTAGAGAGAAAACTGTACTACCGTATCTTGTGTTGTTTTCCTGTAAATGGTGAAATTCTTTTCTGCAACTCCATGAATGTAGGCAAATTGTCAAATTATATAAATATTGTCTTATGTGATTATTTTTTTTACCGCATATTTTTTTTCTACTTTTTTATCTCACAAATCTGGAAATTTCGTGTATATTCCCCTTAAGTACGTCCATTAGACACTTGTAGTTAGTGTCTATTTACATATTGGCTGCTTTACTCCCTTCCCTTTCTCTTTTTGCTAGTCTGTTTGCTACTGGCCATTGTTATTGATTCCGTTCCGTTCTGGCCGGAACGGCCAGAATTTTTCGTACCGGTATGCAAACCGGTACCGGAATACCCCACGTTCCACCTCGGGTCAAATTCCGGGTCATTCTGGTCATTCCGGTCAATTCCAGCCAATTTCGGCCGAGATGCAAATTTCGGCCGGTACCGGATTTGGCCTATTATTAACCAAAAAAAAAAAAAAAAGAGTAAAGGTCCAATGGGTGCTGATAGTTCTTGGGAGTTCTTTTGATGATGAATTTGATCCTTCTCTCATGGATGATGATGAGAAGGAGGAGTAAATCTTGTATTTTTTTATATTTAGTTATTGTCTTGTAAATCTTCTTATTGTGTGATGTTAAATTGATGTTTAGGACTTAAGAGTTAAGACTAAATGATTTGTATTATTTGATATTTAGTTATTTATTTATTAGAATTGACAATTTTATGTTCAACAAGAATATATATAAATTATTTTTTAAGAACCCTGAAACACCCTGAAACGGTACGCCGAAATCGGGCGGTACAGAAATATTCTATTCTACTAGACAAACCGAAACGGGGTCCGAAACGGTATTAATAACAATGCTACTGACTGCCTCGCGGTAGGTATGATGTTGACGGACAGGTCGTCTTTGTCATGCCATAACTACTATGCCTTCTTCCTTGCGATTCCTCGCTATCACATGCTGCCATGCTGGTCCGCTGGTGATGTCATATGTCACATGAATCACTCCATTTTCCAACCCTAATAATACGCTAACACTAGAACAACACATCTTTTGTGTGTGGTGTGAAAGAACTATATTCCACGGTCTAATAGTGCCCCACTTAAAAAAAAAAAAAAAAAAAAAAAAAAAAAAGCTACAAGCTCCCCGCTTGCTTTTCTTTTAATCTCCAATGGTAGCAACCTTGTTGATCATCAAGATGTTGAAATAATCTCTACCTTAAAAACCCTAAGTTTATGTGAAGGAAAACTCCTCAAGGATCTCATAAGAGATTCACATAAACAGCAAATATGAGCAACAAAGACTTAGAGAGGTTTGGGTACAAAACCCTAAAAATAAAAAGAGGCACAAGAGGCACTCTAATCTCTCTCTCAGAAGTCCCAAAAACGTTCTAGGGTTTTCCTTATATATAGAAGTGTTTTACTTGAACCCCAAGACGTTTAAATAGAGTTTGGGCTGAACTGGAACTATGCAGAAAAATAAATCTGTACGTGGTTCGATCGATCGAGTCTTATTTTCGATCAATCGAGCCTTACAGATTTAGTCCAATAAATCTGCACTCACTCGATTCCAGTTTTACAAATAGACATACTTTGAGCAAGCCTAAACAAGACTAAACAACCTGTTTTGATCATGGTTTGCCAACAATACAAATTAGAGTTCTAAATACATAAATTCCTAAATCTTTAGAACCTAACAGTAGTTATTAATTTTGGATAGTTGATGTCATATTATCACATTGTTTAGCATTTGGAATGATTTACTAGTTTATGTGGTCTTTTTTTTTTTTTTTTTTTAAATTTATAAAAAAGGATCAATTCACAGTTAGACAATTTGACCCTTACTTCATGTCGGGTCTAGATCAACTCGCTTTGCTCCTAGTAAAATATTCTAAGGTATTTTTCTTTGGGTTAATGTATTGGGTCCAATTTTTGCCAAGTCTAGTGATATTTCACAAAAATTAGGGAAACAATCTCCTCCAATTGAATCATCAAATTCTTTCCAATTTTTAGCTAGATGTGTAACAAATGACATTTATTTATTTATTTCAAATACCACATGTCTTACATCTACATAAAAATAAGAGAATTAATTGGAGGATTCAATTGGAGGGGATTTAATCCTTATTAGTCCAACTTATCCCGAGTAGCATATCACTTACTCAAGCAAATTTTGTCATGTGGACCGCTATCTTTAGAGCATAAGAAATACTCATTACTGAAAATATGGACTTAATTATTGAAGCCCATCCTTCAAGGCAAATTTTTTTAAGATGGGAGAACTAAGCATCAACACGAAGGGCTAACTGCAAGAAGCTAGAGGAAATAAGCAAAAGAGAAAATGCAGGGAAAATGAGTGTGAGTAGACCTGGCAAATTAGACCTAAACCTATTAATATCACGCACAAAAAAATAATGGTAAGGATAACAACCCATTTTCTTCTTATAAGTTTATGATGAGAGCATTGCATTGAAACAAGTATTTGTCATGTGGACCGCTATCTTTAGAGCATAAGAAATACTCATTACTGAAAATATGGACTTAATTATTGAAGCCCATCCTTCAAGGCAAATTTTTTTAAGATGGGAGAACTAAGCATCAACACGAAGGGCTAACTGCAAGAAGCTAGAGGAAATAAGCAAAAGAGAAAATGCAGGGAAAATGAGTGTGAGTAGACCTGGCAAATTAGACCTAAACCTATTAATATCACGCACAAAAAAATAATGGTAAGGATAACAACCCATTTTCTTCTTATAAGTTTATGATGAGAGCATTGCATTGAAACAAGTTAAGATAGTAGATCTACTTTAATTATGAATTCCTTATAGAAAATGACATCTTTTCATTTTAATAATCGAGAGAAATTTTTGTTGAAAACAAGCTGCCAAAACAACAACACATAATACAACAAGCAGATATGATAGCAAACACAAAACAAAACACTTGCTCACTAGGCTAAATAGAGGACCTACAAGACCTAAGAAAGTCTATAGATAGTCCCCATTAACAAATAAATTTCTTTGCAAGGGAATTGCATGACCCTTTCAATGCAAGGGAAGACCATTTGCACTCAGTTCTCATTTTCAACTTCTTAATGGAAGTAACAACACTATTCAAAACTAGGACAACCTTGAAGCAGCACAGCATTCCTGAATTCCAGATTTCAAAAACAGTAGCCCCGAAGCCAAGTTTACAAATTACAGCCTTTAAGCTCTGCCCTCTCCAACTGTTAACAGTAATAATCAAGTCTTCAGAAACGTGTTGTGCATCATTCATAATAAAAGTTCCAGCATGTGTTCTTAGTATTGCTTTGCATAAAATAATAAAAACAAGAGGATAAAAATATGTTTTAATTTTCCTTGTAATTTGAGTTATCTTTTGACATTCAATGTAATCTCCATTTTTTTTTAATAAAGTTATTTACAAGGTTTTATTATAATTAATTTAGTAATGACTCCATGTAAGACTTTAGATTAGGGGGAACAATATCGACAATTGAATCTTCACCTTAAAATTTTCTTGATTCTTTTTCTTTACCCACTAAAAAGGAGAATCTAACCAATCATCTCGGTATTTTCACGTTGGGTGATATGCCTCTTCCCATATGTGGCTGGATGTATAATGTATTTTTGTGATGGTGGCAATACAAATTTCCAATTAGAGATGGTGAAAGGAGGCACCTACAAATTGGTTATGAAATTATAGTTATTAAAACGTAAATCATATGAATTTATTTATTTTTATATCATGGATTACACAACAAAAAAGATTGTTATTTGTGACAAAACTTTTTCGATGACTACAAAAAGCCGTCGAAAAAAGTAGGCTTTTCGACGGCAAGTCTCTTTCGTCGACAATTACTTGTCGAATATTAAAACATTTGTGACGGCAAAATGAGTTCGTCGAAACTGCCTATTATTTTTGTCGAAAATATGATTTATTTTGGAGGGAAATGTTCCCGCCTTACTTTTTACGACGGCATAAAAATGTTCATCGCTAATAAAGTATTATTTATGACAACTAAATAAAAACCGTCAGAATTACTAACACTTGTGACGGCTTTTATGCATCGAAATACAATTTTTTTTTTTTTTTTTTATGGTGTTATTATTTGTGACAAACATTCTTCCATTGTAAATATGAAAGAGGGTATTATTTACGATGACGGAAGAAAAACTTTTGGAACTATTAACACTTGTGTCGGCTTTTGTGCGTCGAAAATATAGAAAAAATATATTTTTATGGTGTTCTTATTTGTAACAAACATTCTTCTGTCGTAAATATAAAAGAGGGTATTATTTACGGAGACTGAAAAAAAAACCGTCGGAACTATTAACACTTGTGTGACGGCTTTTGTGCGTCAAAAATACAAAATATATATTTTTTATGGTGCTATTATTTGTGACCAACATTCTTCCATTGTAAATATAAAAGAGGGTATTAGCGGTAGCCATGAAGCCATCAAAAATGGTAAAATATTTTGGAGGGAAAATTCCCTCCTTACTTTTCACATTTGTGACGACATTTATCCATCGCAATTTTTTTTTTTCCTAATTGGATTTGTATTTGCGACGAACATGCTAACCGTCGTAAATAGTTAATTTGCTTGAAAAGAAAGAATGTATTAGTGATGGAATTGGATCCCTCCACTGTTCACTCTTTCTTTCTCTTTCTGCCAATGGACCTAATCCAATCGACAATGGTCATTTTTTTTTTGGGGGGGGGGGGGGGGGGGGGGAAATCCTTATATTTTGATTTATTTTGTTCATGTAGTGGATTAGTATATGAATTTGTTGGTTTATTTCCTTCATCTAAATTTTGGGATTGGCTTAGATATATCCCTTTCATAATATATAATCTCATATTGTAGCCAAAGTTCTTGACAGTTTGGTACTAGTAAATAGTGACATAATACAACAAGCAGATATGATAGCAAACACAAAACAAAACACTTGCTCACTAGGCTAAATAGAGGACCTACAAGACCTAAGAAAGTCTATAGATAGTCCCCATTAACAAATAAATTTCTTTGCAAGGGAATTGCATGACCCTTTCAATGCAAGGGAAGACCATTTGCACTCAGTTCTCATTTTCAACTTCTTAATGGAAGTAACAACACTATTCAAAACTAGGACAACCTTGAAGCAGCACAGCATTCCTGAATTCCAGATTTCAAAAACAGTAGCCCCCAAGCCAAGTTTACAAATTACAGCCTTTAAGCTCTGCCCTCTCCAACTGTTAACAGTAATAATCAAGTCTTCAGAAACGTGTTGTGCATCATTCATAATAAAAGTTCCAGCATGTGTTCTTAGTATTGCTTTGCATAAAATAATAAAAACAAGAGGATAAAAATATGTTTTAATTTTCCTTGTAATTTGAGTTATCTTTTGACATTCAATGTAATCTCCATTTTTTTTTTAATAAAGTTATTTACAAGGTTTTATTATAATTAATTTAGTAATGACTCCATGTAAGACTTTAGATTAGGGGGAACAATATCGACAATTGAATCTTCACCTTAAAATTTTCTTGATTCTTTTTCTTTACCCACTAAAAAGGAGAATCTAACCAATCATCTCGGTATTTTCACGTTGGGTGATATGCCTCTTCCCATATGTGGCTGGATGTATAATGTATTTTTGTGATGGTGGCAATACAAATTTCCAATTAGAGATGGTGAAAGGAGGCACCTACAAATTGGTTATAAAATTATAGTTATTAAAACGTAAATCATATGAATTTATTTATTTTTATATCATGGATTACACAACAAAAAAGATTGTTATTTGTGACAAAACTTTTTCGATGACTACAAAAAGCCGTCGAAAAAAGTAGGCTTTTCGACAGCAAGTCTCTTTCGTCGACAATTACTCGTCGAATATTAAAACATTTGTGACGGCAAAATGAGTTCGTCGAAACTGCCTATTATTTTTGTCGAAAATATGATTTATTTTGGAGGGAAATGTTCCCGCCTTACTTTTTACGACGGCATAAAAATGTTCATCGCTAATAAAGTATTATTTACGACAACTAAATAAAAACCGTCAAAATTACTAACACTTGTGACGGCTTTTATGCATCGAAATACAATTTTTTTTTTTTTTTATGATGTTATTATTTGTGACAAACATTCTTCCATTGTAAATATGAAAGAGGGTATTATTTACGATGACGGAAGAAAAACCTTTGGAACTATTAACACTTGTGTCGGCTTTTGTGCGTCGAAAATATAGAAAAAATATATTTTTATAGTGTTCTTATTTGCAACAAACATTCTTCTGTCGTAAATATAAAAGAGGGTATTATTTACGGAGACTGAAAAAAAAACCGTCGGAACTATTAACACTTGTGACGGCTTTTGTGCGTCAAAAATACAAAATATATATTTTTTATGGTGCTATTATTTGTGACAAACATTCTTCCATCGTAAATATAAAAGAGGGTATTAGCGGTAGCCATGAAGCCATCAAAAATGGTAAAATATTTTGGAGGGAAAATTCCCTCACTTTTCACATTTGTGACGACATTTATCCATCGCAATTTTTTTTTTTCCTAATTGGATTTGTATTTGCGACAAACATGCTAACCGTCGTAAATAGTTAATTTGCTTGAAAAGAAAGAATGTATTAGTGATGGAATTGGATCCCTCCACTGTTCACTCTTTCTTTCTCTTTCTGCCAATCACAATCAAATCCAAAAGGTCAGTTTTCTTAAATCCTTATATTTTGATTTATTTTGTTCATGTAGTGGATTAGTATATGAATTTGTTGGTTTATTTCCTTCATCTAAATTTTGGGATTGGCTTAGATATATCCCTTTCATAATATATAATCTCATATTGTAGCCAAAGTTCTTGACAGTTTGGTACTAGTAAATAGTGAAATGTTTGTGTGTATTGGTGGCCCCAGCCAATCTATTGATTAGTCTCAATTATATGCAAGCACCTACTACACATGTTTTTTTTCCCCAGTATAATCAACATTATTTTTTTTTTTCTATTTTATTGAGGTTTTTAAATAAGTGACAAATTTGCTCATTATAGATTAATTGCTATTCTTGGTGCACATATAATTTTATGTGGCTTGTTGTGGTGATGGATATATTGTTAAGAGTGATGGGGATGTACTATTAATGTGGTTATTGGTGGCAGATGTATTCTTGGAAGTTCTTATTCACAAGAGAACTACAAGGTTCTTATCAGTAGTAAGGATTTATGATAAATGCGATGTTTGTGTTGGTAGTAAGGATTTATTTTTGATGTTTTGTCATTTATCATGGTGATTGTGTTAATAATTCTTTATTATTTACTGAAAATATTAAATTTTGTGTAGTTATAATTTATGTATATTTATTCAGTTTAATTTGAAATATTGCAGAACAATGTTAGGGAGGAGATCATAGTGTGAATAATAACAAAAGATGACTTTAAGGAGGAAGGTGACTCTCAGATTGAGGAAACTTACTCAAACGATGACTGGTCTTCCAATACTTATGCTTTCAAGTTTCGTGAAGGATATAATCTATATATATATATATATATAACCGAAGCTTTTAGAGCTTCCACAATTTTTCACGTCAGCATTTTTTTTTTTCTATTTTTTAAATTTCGATTTTTTTCGCAGTCTTTTATGCGACTGACTCTCTCTAGCCTATATGCATTCTTAAAACCCAAAACCCTAACCTTTGAGCTCTCTCTCTCTCTGCTTTGTCTTGGGTCCTGCCGTTTCCCCTTTCTCTCTGTATTCCTCAAACCTCTCCCTTACAAGTTCACTCATTCGCTCTTGCTTTGCTCGCTCTTCGCCGATTTCATTGTACTTTCAGGTAATCTGTAGATTTTGTACGAGTTCACATTGGATCTGAAATTTTCTGCTTTTTTTCATTAAAAAATATTCTACAGAATCTACAGGTAATCTGTAGATTCTGTACGATTTCACATTGGATCTGAAATTTTCTGCTTTTTTTCATTAAAAAATATACAGATTGCATCAGAAGTTGAAATTTCACATACAGTAGGTTTTGATAGATTAGTGGTTGATTAGAGTTTAAATTTCGTGTTTTTGATGACCAAGTTTATGGATACCCAGATTTGTTTTTGTTTTTTATGGATGACCAAGTTTGTGACTTTTTAGGGATATTTCTGGGTTTTGCATGTTGGTTTGTATTACTTGATGGATGCAATTAGGCTGAGATAGAGAGGTTTTACTGTTGACAGCTTAGGTGACATGGGGGAGGCATTGCTTACTTGAGTGGCAGTGCTTCTGCTCTATCCCTGTGTAGATACTATTTCATGTGATGGAGATCAATAATGATTATTCTAATGAAGCCACAAATGTCATTGCAGAAAATTTTATTAATTTTGAATAATACAGCTTTTCAAGTAGTCATGGGTTATGCACCTGGCTTCATTTTGATCCAGGGGTTTCGATTCAAGAGTACATGTGTTTGTAATTTGTTAAGTTAATAATTCTTTGGTAGAAAATGTTATCTTGAGTTATAACATGTGAAAAAGAAAAACCACTGTACTTCACTGCATTCAAAACTGAATCAATATATTTCAGAAAACTTGCAGATACAAAGGCATCATGTCTGTGTTCGAGTCAATTGGAAACAACACTCAGAAAAAGCTTATAAAAATAGATATCAGTTCAGACTGAGAGGATAGAAGCTCGAGTGTCAGAGGTTTTCCAAAAATTCTCTGAATCACTTATATACATATCATTGATTTGTTTGCATTAAGTTTGATTTGGCTGGTCATTGTATGCAATAAATAATTATGACTAAATTTTCAGGTTTTTAGGGGCCATGGATTGGAATATAACCTTTCAGGACTCTCGAAAGCATAAAAACAGTTGTAAACATATGGATAACTTTATATAGGTGAGGAAGCTATGAAGCGACCCTAATCTATTTGAGATTCCACTAACATTATCTTAAATGCACACAGGGGAAATACTCTAGACAGCCACAGGCTTATGCATTTCGCTGGGCAACAGGGTCTTAATAAGCAACATAATCTTATGGAGGTGATCTCTCTTGGCTACTTCACTCAGGCAAAATTTATTGGTGACAAGTAAGTTGGGCTGTAACGTTTGATCTTTATATTTTCTAAATGTTTAGGTTGTTTGCATAAATTTTATTTTCCTGTAAACAATTCTTAAAATTATTTTTCTTATAGATTGATGTTTTGTTTAACATGAATACCATGTAGACTACACCCCTCCTCCTAAAAAAAATAAAAATAAATTCTTTCAAAGATCATGAGTTATTAGAGACTAAACAACTGGATAGATCTCCATTTTGACTGTAGCTCCCCATGTTCAACTCACTTATCAAAATAAAATTGTAGGAAATTTATCGCTTTCTAGAACCAAAATTTTTGCAATTATTGACCATTCTACTTTAGTTTGACATGGCACTGGCAGTCAACTAAAACTGCTGGTCCCCAACAGTTTGTGCAAAGAGTCACTTCTTTGCATAAAATATAGATTAAAGCTTCTTAGATTGTGGAAGAATCTATTGCAGAGAGATAATTAGAGTCAAAGCAATTATGTTGCTGCTGCAATTCTTATAATTCTTTTGAATAAGAGTACGAAATTGAAACTTTCAAAGTTTTTTGCCTATTTGTTGTTGGTGCTTCTAACTGAGCCATGGGTTTGAATTTTTTATGATTCATATGTTAGAAATTGAGATTGGTATTGATGGTGAGATAGGTTTATATAGTAGAAAGGAGATTAATTGAATCATAATGGTCTCTAAGGTTATCAATTCGAAAGTTTAAGGGATATTGATAAGTGGGTTTGATTTTTTAATGATTTTGAACATAATGGTTTCTTCTATTAATGTTTCTTGAATGTTGGCTGAAAATTGGATTCCTATGGCTAGTATTGCTTGAAATATACAATTGTGATTGATTGCTGCTCATTCTCTCTCAATGCGCGCTATAGTCCGCCCCTCAATCTTTGCCTTTTCCTTTTATCAACGCCACCACCAAGGTTTGCTACTTTCCTCTATTTTTTTTTTTTTTAAATTTTTCTAGCCTACTTATGTATAAAATATATGATAGTTGGCCATCACGAAACCTTCTTGAAGGTTGTCCAAAAAGGGTTTCACTATTGGGTCTATGAATCTCTGTCAAAACTATTGAAACAAGATGGAATTTTTCAATCAAATATTATTGGCCTTCTCTTTAAATATTGTTGCAGCAAAGGACTTAGCACACATGCTATTGATACAGTCAACTTCCAAGGAATGATTTATAATTTATTGGTGAATCTGTCAAATATTTGCAAAATTTTCACAATCACTAAATCAGTTTTGCTTCCGACCATTATGTATAACATTTTATCCTTCAAAATAGTTAGCATTCATCATTAAGTTTACTTCCAATCAACAAAAAAGTTCGTACATACCTCATTATGAGACATCCACAGGAAACATGGATCAGTAGAACTCCCATTTATTGCTATGAACAAAATTTTTTTTTAGTAGAACATCTTTGTCCAAGTTTTACTTGAGTGTACAATTTGAAAAATATTACTTTTGTTAGGTGCCCAAAGAAGTCGTCTTTCCTGTGCAAATAGAAAATCTGAATGGAATAGAATTTGTTTTCCAAATACAACTAAATGACTATAATCTTAAGTATAGATGGGAATTTTACACTGTCAAGAAAGTTTTTGAATCTTTTGAAAATACTGACAAAGCAAATTTAGCTTGATAAAATGTCAGAAGTAAGTATTTTTTAATATAGCAAAATTACAAATTAGATATTTAATTTGTTTATGTTGTAATACATTTATCAACCTGTTTTACTATCAGGCTTACATCAATGATACTTCAAATGAATGTAGTAGCAACTTATCAAGTGAACAAGGTGGTGATTCTACAAAGTTTCTAAAAGTTGATGTTGAAAGCAATGTGCAACTCACACCAACATCTATACTCAAGGAAAACAAAAGTACATATTCAGTGACTATTACAAAGGAACGAAGGAAGAAGATACAAAAAACACTTTTAAATTTTCTTTTTCAATTTATTTGAAATATTGATTAAGTAGTTCTTTAAATTTGTGTTTCATACATTTTATGAATAATTGAGGATGTTAAAGATTTAATTCTTCATTTTATTTTAAACTTAAGTTTGATTTCTATTTTTCATTATATAATTTAATTTTTCATATCAAAGATAGGAAACTATAAGACTGGAATTCTAATGTACAATCAAAGAGGAAGATAAAAAGAATAGTTTATATCTTTATACACAATAGCCTTCTCATACATCGCATGAGTTAGCGACTAGTAGTTAAAATAATTGAAGCCTGGGCTCAGATGGGAATAATTGAAGCCTAGGCTCAGTATGTCAACTTTCAACGTTAGAATAATTGAAGCCTGAGCTCAGATGGGAAAGTTGTGGTGGGGGTTTTGAAAAATTGGTAAATATTAGTAGTATGGAGCACTAACTTTGGTCAAAGTCCATTATAGTTATTGATTTGGGTAAAGACTTTTTTGGGCAACAATTTTAAGTCAAGACTTACGACTTACGTTTATATTACTATAATGGATCTTATTAAGGGTATTTTTAAGGAATTTGTTAATGAACTATGTGATTTAGAAAATATTTTAGAAACTTTTTATGGGAAAGAAAAAAGTAATTAATTATTTTGATAGTTTTTTTTTTACATTTCTTATGAAAATGATATCAAAATTTTTCTAAAATTGACTATTAAAAAATTCACTAAATGCACCTCTTAACAAGACTCTAATAATAATTTTAAGAGGTCTAATGGCAAGAGTCTTAAAGTTTAATTAGTTAATGTTAAAAGGTTTATTTTGTTATGTACATTAAGGGTTCTAATTCTTTAACCCTCGACTAGCAAATTGTCATAAAAAATTTGCTGAAAAATAACAACCTTGTTTTATTTATGTTTTTTTTTTTTTTTTGGTTAAAATTATGCTTCTAACTGAGCCATGGGTTTGAATTTTTTATGATTCATATGTTAGAAATTGAGATTGGTATTGATGGTGAGATAGGTTTATATAGTAGAAAGGAGATTAATTGAATCATAATGGTCTCTAAGGTTATCAATTCGAAAGTTTAAGGGATATTGATAAGTGGGTTTGATTTTTTAATGATTAGAGTTTTGAACATAATGGTTTCTTCTATTAATGTTTCTTGAATGTTGGCTGAAAATTGGATTCCTATGGCTAGATTGCTTAATAAATATATTACGTGAAATTCATACAGATTGTCAGATTGATCGTTGCTCATTCTCTCTCAATCGCGCGCTATAGTCCGCCCCCTCAATCTTTGCCTTTTATCAACGCCACCACCAAGGTTTGCTACTTTCCTCTAATTTTTTTTTAAATTTTTCTAGCCTACTTATGCATAAAATATATGATAGTTGGCTATCACAAAACCTTCTTGAGGGTTGTCCAAAAAGGGTTTCACTATTGGGTCTATGAATCTCTATCAAAACTATTTTAAAAAGATGGAACTTTTCAATCAAATATTATTGGCCTTCTCTTTAAATATTGTTGCAGCAAAGGACTGAGCACACATGCTGCTTTCATGTATTATTTAAGAATATATTCATTATAAATTTTGAATATATTTAACAAATAACTAATTTATTCATCATTTACATAATCATGTTTAAAAAGCTAACTAAATAAATCAAACTAGCATGTGTTTATAATATACACATTCAAATTAATTAAACTCAAAAGTAATAACACATTACAAATGACCCAAAATAATAATTCATTTTTATTATATTCATCATTTTTCCTAATTAACTCTATCAAAGTCAATGTATCATCATGTTTATCATTTTGTAAACTTATTTCTTTATTGAAATTTTCTTCTTCATCATCAACATTAACTATCTCTTCTTCTTTTCTTTTCTTTTTTCTATTTTAATTTTTTAATTTTTTTAAATATTTCTTCTTGGCATTATAGTCTCTTAAACTTATAACAATAAGGACAAAAATAAAAAATAATTATATTTTCAGTTAATACCTGATTCACAGTATAGAAAAGAAATTTGTAAATATAAAAGTGCAGTGTAAGTGTGTAGTCCAATTGTTATAACAAATTGTTAGATTCAAATAATAGTACAAAATTTAACCACCAAAAAAAAAAAAAATCATTTTAAAGTATATCTTTATGTATCATATGACACGTACGATTTTATTATACGATATGCATATTGTAGTATCCCAGCCAATTTGCATGATTAATTATTATGGATTTACATACTTATCATTATTTTAATTTATTTTAAGTGCATAAGATTTTGATGTTATAGAAGATATAGGCTCTTTTGTTGTTGTAGGAAGAAGATTATAAAGGTTAGGGTGTATATGTAGATTTATTTCATTTGTTGGGCCTTTATAGAACATAGAACTTAATGGGGGTGGTAAGTATAAATTTTGAAAAATTGTAAGGGTGAGTCATCTACCCTTCTCCTTATAATGAGACATGCCCCAACCTTCTCTCTTATCTATGCTGCACCGTTTTCCTTTCTGTTTGTTTCTTTGTTCTCTTTCTTAGTTCTTGCACCAGCCATACTTCTCTCTCTCACCAACAACCTTCTCTCTATTTTACCTATATAGATATCTCTCTCAAAAGAACAAATCAGACACCTAATACTAAAGTTTTAGTTTCAAAATTTTTGGGTAAGTAAAAAAAATTATTTCTTTGTTATGGGTAACTTTAATGGTGTAATTGCTTGCTTTATGTTTCCCTTCTATATTCTCTAGTCTGATTATAGAAGCTGGATATTGTAGTATTATGTTAGCAATTTGAAAAGATTGAAAATATTAAATGACCTAGAAAACTGGATTGAAATAATTGCTTAGGGATTGTAAAGGTTGTTCTATATTTGAGTTTATTATGTAAAGGTTCTGTTTTAATATGAAATTTATTTATTAGTTGATTAAGTTTTCTTGTTGGCTTAAAAATATAAATTGAACAACATGTTGCTATAGAATTTTGTTCCTTGGTAAGGTAGAAGCTTCATAAATTCAAAACTTAGTCTATGGATTTTACTGCTTTAGCGAAATAATGATTTAATTAAATGCAAATTTTACAAGGGAAAATTGTTATTAATTAAGGAGTTAGCTAAGTGTGTCAAAGAAGGGGACTCACCTTTGGGACTTGTCTTTTGATACAGTATTGTTTGATATGAATAATGGATTCTCTTGATTATGTGATTTGTATATATATATATATATATATGTATGTATGTATGTATGTGTATTACTATGGGGAACCTCTTTGAAATGGGAATTAAGATTTTCTTATGTTTGAGAGTTAGATTGTCATTCATGTGTAAGTTTATATATTTAGGAAGAATTTTCAATAATAAGTTTTGGTCCTTTATTTATGTGACGAGAACGTGGATACTTGAGCTCCTCTTATTCAAATATCTCGCATCTTGTACTTTTAGATAAGGGATAAGGGATATGGGCGTTTGATAAACATAAGGTTTGTTTTAAAAAATTATTATGCATTAAAACCTTTTAATTAGAGATATTGCATATAATCATGGTTTAAGTAAAAATATATGTTCGTGAATTTTGAATCTTATATATACGATTTTTTTAGTATATTGATGCTATTATTTATACCACGAACATAATATTTAAGAATGAAGTGGATATATATGCTACTATTATGAATTTTTATGTAAAAGCATAATTGTTAAGAAAATATAGGTTTCGAGTTATGTCCATTATTATGATCTGAACTTAGCTATTAGGAGTTAAAATTACTGTCATTTCCATGAAAATATTGATTGATTAGCCATTAAAAGTGGTGAGAACTCTGCTATATCCAACTACCCGCCCTTGTTGGAAAATACCAACTTGTAAAGGATGTCAAACAATGCTCATGGTTGATAATTTGATCACACTGAAAAGGGTGTGATATTTTCTGAAATAATCTTGGGATTTCCTAGCACTGTCAAGAATGCTAGATACCTGGCACAGTATATTGGAAGCCTCCCAAAAGTTGTGACAAAGTTACAATTTGACTAACTAATATATTATTAATGAGCTATTAAGTGATTCAAAATTATAAGAAAAGTATGATGATAAGAAAAGTATGCTGAATGTAATATAGGTCTGTTAGAAAGTTTATGATAAAATGTTTCACAGCCTATTTAAAGATAAGGTTACGAAATTATATTAAAGTTCCTTATTATGTCCTTTTATTATTACATGAAAGGAAAAATGATATATTTTCATATGAAAGTTCATAAGTTATTTTAAGAATAGTATGAAGACTATTGAAAACTATTTATAAAAGCTGACATATCCATAAGATATTTAATTTACATGCATTTTTATTAAATGCTCGTGGAACTAAAAACCATATTGGGTTTCGCAACTCACCCTATTATTTTCAATGCACAAGTCCTTTCTTGGAAGTAGTGAGAGCATTAGAGTTGGCAAGGGATCTAAGGTTCATGTTTGTTAGAATGTATAGTTCTTTTGTTGTATAGAAGATATGGTTTTTTCTTTTTTGTTGTATAGGAGGAATCAAGATTTACTTGATCCTTTTGAGTGGAGATGTATTTTTGGAACCTTAGTTTGTTAAGTTTGTTTTGAATTTCAATTGTATGTCTTTGGGGTTAGGTTTGTAAATAAGAGTTTTTGCTAAACATTTAGTAATGTAATATTTACACAAATACCTTAAGTTTTAGCCAAGTTGTTAATCTTGCAAAGTTTGAAAGTAATGAAGTTTTAAAGTTTTATGAATTTTGTATATATATTATGGCTTTTATACAAGGGAAAAAAAATACGAGAAATGAATTTTAATAAGCACCTTCAGCTTTAGTTATTTAGTATTAGTATTGAGTTAAACTTGATATTAACATGCTGGTCATGCTCTAAAATCTGACGTATAGGTTTGGGTAGTGACAATTGTACTATTAGTGCATAGGTTATGATTTTATAGACTTTTAGATGGATATGAGTGTTCTTAGAAGTTAGAAAGGGTAGTCTGGGTAGATTAGTAAATGCATGTCTCTTAAAATACATTTAAATTTTTGTTATGTGAATTCTTTTGTGCTCTATGTTTGTATAATTGCAAGCCTAATTTATCACACATACATGTTAAGTTGTTATAATGTTCATAATTATGACTATAAAAAGATGGTATCTTAGTATATATGACATCATTTCTTAATAGGATGCAAGCTGCTGAGTATATATGATATCATTTCTTAATAGGATGCAAGCTAGCCTGAACTTGGCCCAAGCTAACGAAATAGCTGACCTAAAGGCAGCCCTTGAAGCCTGTGAAAAAAAGTGGTATGATGAGGGCTTCGTGGATGCCGAGAAATCTGCGGAGCCTGTCGTCCATCAGGCTAGGCTTCACGGGTACGGGGAGGGATGGCTGGCAACCCTTCAAGTGATGGGAGTGCCTGAAGATTTCCCACTAAGGAATCTAGAGCAAATCCCATACTCGGCTCCCCCTCCCTCTGTTCAAAGCCAAACTAATGCTGCCAATGATGAAGACACCACCAATATGAGGGAGTTGGTGCAGGCGATTGACTCTCATGTTGATCCTAAGGTCACCAGCAACCTTAATACCACCAAAGACGTACAATTTCAGCAGCCATCAATCGAGAACGTTCCAGAGCAGCAGGCCAATGACACAACTCAACTCCCGCCCACCAATCCCGCCATTTGATATTTGTGTTTTAGTTTGCTTTTATTTCTGATGAATATTTACTTTCCCTCTTACTTATTTGGTTTGCCCAAGTCACCGGGCTGTGGTGACGGAACAATGGTTTAATTCTTTACTCTCCTAGACTTTATTTCCCTATAGTCACCGGGTTGTGGTGACATAACACTGGCTTAATCTTTTGTTTGCTTGTTTTAATTATCACTGTTTGCTACTAGGTTATTCTCCATGTCATGCTTATTTGATTGTTTTTCTATTTTATATATATACACGTATTCCAAATAACCGAGTGGTTTAATCCCGGTTTGGTGATTGAAACTACTTTCTTATTTATCTCCAAAAAGGCAGGTAATTGCCGGTCATGCATGGTGGCTAGGACCAACTTGGTCGAGATCAGTTATATCTAGAAAGAATTGGCTCCTCGGTGAGAAGAACCAAATTTTGACATACGTTGATGCTTTAGAGAAATGTAGAGTAGTTACCTGTACCATGACTTAGGTTGTATCCAAGAAATCGATTCCATCACCTTGAATAACTTGACATGATCTCTGTGTGTTCGATGACTGGAACATGTTCTGCTCTTAGAGTAACCCGAAGTAAGGTTTCGTCCCGTTTGGTGATGGTGGTCTAAGCGGGAAGCAGGTTCCTTTCAGAATCTTGAGATTAGGTTTCCACCCACTCAGTGATGTAGATTGAACCGAGTACAGGTTTCTGTCTTTAGAATATCTTAATGTAGGGTTTCCATCTACTCGGTGATGAAGATCGAAGCGAGGACAGGTTTTTGTCCTTAGAATATTTTAGTGTAAGGTTTCCACTTGCTCGGCAATGAAGATGGAACTAAGAAGCAGGTTTCTGTCCTTAGAGTAGTTGGCCTTAGTCCTCTTTATGCGTGTTGACTAGGGCTAACGGGTCAGCAACATTGGAATTGTAAGTACAAATACATCTGCATGGATAAACATCACTTTTGCATTAATTAATAAAACATACACATTACATTCAATTCATATCCCCGCGTATGGATAGTCAGTGATAGAACTTCTTTAGATTATGGGCATTCCATGGTCGGGGAAGTGGCCTTTCATCCAAATCTTCTAAATAGTATGCCCATGTGCCCGTGATGGCGATGATTCTATATGGTCCGTCTCAAGTTGGCGCTAGCTTCCTCACATTGACGTCTCATGTATTCCCCACCACCTTCCAGAGTACCAGATCTCCATCTCCAAACTCCCTTTTCCTCACGTCTCTATTGTATCTTCGGGCAAGTTTTTAATGATATTCTGCCAGCCGTATAGTCGCTGATTCCCAATGTTCTTCCAACAAGTTCAACTACTTCAGCATTAACTTTGAATTCTCGACAGGTCTGAATCTTGAAACTTGGGCACTGGACAAGTTTACTTCTGCTAGTATGACTGCTTCCGCTCCATAGGTCAAAGAGAACGGGGTTTCTCCCGTAGATCTTCTTGTGGTTATTTAGTATGCCCATAGAACACTAGGCAACTCATCCGTCCACTTGCCCTTAGCACCTTTTAATCTCCTCTTTAACCCATTCATGATGGCCTTGTTGGTGGCCTCGTTGGTGGCCTCGGCTTGACCGTTGCTCAGCGGATATACTAGGGTAGAATATCGGTTTGTGATACTAAGGCTGCCGTAAAACTCGTGGAAAGCTTTGCTGTCAAACTACAACTCGTTATCTGACACTAAGGACTCTGGTATCTCGAATCTCGTCACTATATTCCTCCATACGAACTTCTTAACATCCACGTCCCGGATGTTTGCTAGCGCCTCCGCCTCTGTCCATTTGGTGAAGTAATCCACGGCCATAAGGACAAACCTTCAGTCCCTAATTGCCCGAAGGAATAGACCAACGATATCCAGCCCCCATTGCGTAAAGGGCTAAGGGCTACTAATGGGATTCAAGCTCCCTACCGGTTGGTGGATCATTGGGGCATGCTTCTGACATTGTTCACGTTTCCGAGCATACTCGCTAGCATCCTAAAGCATTTGTAGCCACCAAAATCTTTGAGTCATTGCCCGGTGTGCCAATGAACATCCCCCTACATGGCTGCCGCACACCTCTTCATGTAGCTCGGCTAAAAGCCCTTCAATCTTGCTAGGGTGTAAACACCGCAAGTAGGGCCCACCAAAAGATCTTCGATACAACTTACGATCAGCTAATAGCCAATACCGAGTTGTTGTCCGGTGAATTTTTTCTACTTCTTTCTCGTTAGAAGGCACACGATCTTCGGCCAAAAAGTTAATGATCAGATCTATCCAACATGGCTTAGCTGCGGTCACCTGTAAAACACTTATCATCGCATTGATACTTGGTTCTATTACTAACTCCACTTTTATTAATCGATATATCTCCTCGATTGAGGAAGACACCAACGTGGCCAAAGAATCAGCGTGCCAGTTCTACCCCCTAGCTACCTAAACCACTCTAACATTCGAAAAGCGGTCCATGGTTTATTTCACCAACCATAAGTACTCCACCATCTAAGGTTCCTTGGCCTCAAATCTTCCCTGCACTTGATTGACCACTAGCCGTGAGTTCGAGTAGACCACCACTTCCTTAGCACCAAGATCTAAAACCACTCTCAATTTGGCCAACAGGGTCTCATACTCGGCTTCGTTATTAGATGCTTTGAATCCCAACCTAAAGGAATACTCTAACTTTATTCCTTCTAGGGTGATAACTACAATCCCAGCCCCAACTCCGAATGCGCTGGAGGCACTGTTTACGAACACCTTCCACAGGAGTACCTCGACCGGACAAACCAACTCCTTTTCCACCCTCGAGGAAAACTCTACAATGAAATCAGCAAGGACTTGACCCTTCACCGAGCTTCTAGGCCTGTACATGATATCAAAAGATCCAAGCCGAGTTCCCCACTTAGCTATTCTTCCTATGAAATCAAATATTTTCAATAACAATTGTAGAGGATACTCGGTCAATACATAAATGGTATGAGCCTGAAAGTAGTGGGGCAACTTCCTAGTGGCATGCACTAGTGCTAATACTAACTTCTCTAAGGGTAAATACCTTGTCTCAGCATCAACTAGGGTCTTACTAATGTAGTATACTGGCTGTTGCATTCCCTAGTGACTAAGAAGCACAACACTCATGGCAGGTTTTGACACCGAAAGATACATGAATAAATCTTCTCCAGGTTCTAGGGTCGTCAACATGGGCACCCACACCAAATATTCTTTCAACTATCAGAAAGATTTTTCACATTCCTCACTCCACTAGAAATCTTTCCACTTCTTCAAAAGCTAGTAGAATGGATGGCAACGGTCTGCAAATTTGGAAATAAATCGGTTGAGGGTAGCTAACATACCTATCAGTACTTAGACTTCCTTTGGATTACTCGGTGGTTTAAGATGTTTTACTACTTGAATTTGATCAGGGTTGGTTTCTATTCCTCGGTTACTAATCAAATACCCTAGGAACTTGCCAACCACCAATCTGAAAGCACACTTCTTGGCATTAAGTCGCAGCTTGTTCTATCGAAGTACTTCGAACACTCTTTTGAGATAATCAATGTGTCGCACTTCCTGTCTGCTTTTCACTACCATGTCATCAATGTACACCTCAACTGTACGCCCTATCTTGTCCCTGAACATTCTCGTTATCATTCGTTGATACATAGACTTGGCATTCTTTAACCTAAACAACATCACGGTATAGTCATAGTTAGCATCAGGGATTATAAATGCTGTCTTCTCCTGGTCTTCAGCAGCTAGGACAATCTGGTGATAACCCTGAAAAGTGTCTAGAAAGCTCATTCACGCATGCCCATATGTGGCATCTACTAGCTAATCAATCTTCGGCATCAGGAATGGATCCTTTGGACATGCTCCGTTCAGGTTAGTAAAGTCAACACAGACCCTTCATTTACCGTTCTTCTTTTTTACCACCTCGGTATTTGCAAGCCACTCAGGGAAGAAAATCTCCTTTATAGCCCCGGCTACCTTCAACCTCTTAACCTCTTGTTTGATAGCATCAACGTGCTCCTTAGCCGATCTCTTCGACTTCTGCTTCTTGGGAGGGCATAGGGGATCCACGTTGAGCTTGTGAACTATGAACTCAGGGTCCACCTCGGGTACCTCATACGGGCTCCAAGTGAACACGTCTATGTTCTGTACAAGAAAGAGCAATATCTCTACCTTCTCTTTATCCTTCACGCTTCCTCCAAAAAAAGAACTCCTACCATTATCTGGTAATATCGTTACTCTCACCAAGTCCTCGGCAAAGCTAGCCCCTGCTCCCACTTGGGGTTTCTGTAATTGCTATGAGGAAGCCCTCTCAGTTGATTCCTTCTGTCTGATTCCTTAGCCAACTATGGCTACCATGCACTACGTGGCCACTTGTCGGCTCCCCCGCACCGTGGCAATGCCCCGCTCCATACAGAACTTGACTTTCACGTGCAGGGTGGATGGTACTGCCCCCATCGTGTGAATCCATGGCCTTCCTAGGATCATTGTGTAAGGGGAAAACAAGACAACCACTATAAACGTTACCATCACCTCTTTGCCTTCCATATTCATGAGAAGCGCGATTTGCCCTTCTAAGATCACCATCCAACCATCAAATCCCATCAGTGACATATCATACTTGAGGAGATCTTCCTTCTTCAAGCCAAGCCCCCTGTACAGGTCAGGATACATCACGTCAGCTCCACTCCCGTGATCTATCATTACCCTCTTCACTAAGAAACCATTTATTCGGGCTGTCACCACCAAAGCATCATCGTGTGGTTGAACCGTGCCCTCTAGATCATTGTCATTAAAGGCGATGGGCTCTCGGGTACACCTCAACTTCTTCTCAGGGGGTTGATCATCCATGCATCCTTCCATCAATACCATGGCTAGTACCTCCCTTCTGCTGGACACCTGAGTACCTCTTGGAGCTACGTGGATAACTTCTATCACTCCCAGTGGGGTTAGGAAAGGATTTCCACGAGGCCAGGTGCCCTACCCAGCTTCTTAATTCCTAGGATCCACCACGAACTCCTTCAGGTATCCCGCTTTTACCAACTGCTCTAGATGATATTTTATCACCCTACACTGTTTAGTGGTATGCCCCTTATCTTTATGGTAAGTACAATACAAGTTCTGATTCCTCCTAGATGGGTTTCCCCCCATCTTGTTTGGCCACCGAAAGTATGGCTCATTCTTAATCCAATCAATGATCCTATGCACCGGTTCCTTGAAGGCTATATTCACCTCTCCCATCTGTGGCCCTGGCTCTTGAATCCTCAAATCCTTCTGGGGCCTACACTATAAGCCCATATGCCGAGGATGATTTGTGATCGGGGCCTTGCCCTTGCTCCGTAGCCGATCATCTTCCAAACATTTATATTCTTCGATACGCCTCATCAACTACCTCATATCCTCGGGAGGCCTCCTCGTCAACAATTCCTGTAGGCCGAAAATCTTCGGGCAGCCCTATCCTGAAAGTACTCGCCGCGATTTTTTCATTACCTCCACCAATCTTGTTGTACAACTCCCAAGTCCAGTTAGCGTAGCTGTAGAGGGTTTCCCCTCCCCCATTTTCATTGACAGCAACGTATCCATGGGCTAAGGGACTCAACTGCAGGTTATGAACCATACACCGAACTCTTGAATCAATTCGGAGAAATTGTGAATTGAGCCCTTTCTTAATCCATTAAACCATCTCAAAGTAGTGGGGTTGAGGCTTGAGGGGAACACTTTACACATCAGTGCATCATTATAAGTGTGCAAAGATATCATTTAAATATAATGGCTTACATGTTCCACTAGGTCCGTCTTTCCATTGTAAGAATTGAACGAAGGTCTTGTAAATCTGCTCGGTATAGGTGCCCTTTCAATGTCCCTCGAGAATGGTGACTGGGCAGCTCGGCGTAATGCGCGGCTCATAGCGTCCATGGCCGCATTCTGAGGTTGTCTCTCCTTTAGGGAAATCGAATCTCGGTTTGCATATTTTCGTGAACAATCCCGGTGCCGATAAGACCCAGATTGATGGGACCCTACTCCACGGTGATCCCCGACACTAGCCGACCTTTCCCTTCGCTCATCGTGGTCCCTTCTCTGATACCTACCTCTTGTTTACAACTCTAAGTCCTTCACCAACCTATGAAGACGTTTAAGCACCTCATCCCTTTGATCGTGCTCTTCATCCCTTCTGTCTAAACGATTGCGCCCCGAAGTACCTGACATTGTTCGGTACGTTTGAAACGACCCTTCTTTGAGGCCATACTGCCTTTCCTCCTCGTGCTCCCTATCTTCGCGTCTTTTTTGCCTTCTTTCCTTCCAGGTGGATCCTTGTGAAGACCTCCCAGAACCACTTTCAGCATAACTCCCAAACAAACCTCTAGACATTTTCTCGTGCACACCTTGACAGAACCACAGCTTTGTAAGAGATCCCCACAGACGACGCCAATTGTGTGTACCCAAAATGTATGGTTGTGGGCAAGACCTCTGATGGTGTAAGAAAACGCCAAGCTGATTTCTCGTCCATATGGCCGTCCATAACAACGTACAAAGTGGAGAATGAGTGGCTGTTATGCTCGTCCCTCTCTTACTGTCCTCTTACACTCGTCCTTTATTCACTCGTCCAATGAAGGACGTATTAGCAACGAACCTCCTTAGTGATGGACGAGTGAGGTTCACCAAAAGTCATGACACTCTTCCAAAAGCCAAGAGTCATGTTGTTTGAATCAGAACACAAGTCCCGATGAGGTAACTCCCATGACAGTTATGGAAGTTACCATCTGAATCCTCCAAACTCTACGACGATAGGAGAAATAACTGTCAAGCTAACACTATATAAAGACCCTTCTACGCAGAGGTATGGACACTTTTTTGATTCTAGAGAAAAATTGGTGAAGTCTTTGAAGTGCTTTCTTTTCTACTTCAATCCACTAACTTTACCATCGGAGGATTCAAGACCGGCCTCCACCGGTCTTCTCTGATCTTCTTTGGTTTTTCAGGACTCACTCTTCAAGATCATCAACATTCGAAGACCTTTCAGCCCACTAATTTCTAAGCACTCATCAACCTCTACATGGGCTCACAATCTATTGTTTCGTGGGCTTTTGTGTTTCCTACTGTGGGTGGTCTTATGCTCGGCAGGCCCAAACACAACTCTATTTCCTCAAACCTTTCTCTCTCCCTCACAGGATCGCTCCTTTGCTCCCTTTGAGTGTTTGCTCTCTTTCCTTAGTCTTTTTTCCAGAATTGCCAACCCCCTTTCCTCATTCTCATCTCTTATTTATACCTCAAGATTAGTGGAAGAGTTATGATTGCTTTTGTGGTGAGTGGGAATGGAGGTCTAGTGTTATTATCCTTAAGTGGGTGTTTAGTTGGGAATGGGAGGCGGTAAGAGTGGCATTGGAACTAGTTGCCACATTAGATGATCTGTCCGGCAGCGATACTCCCCAGGCAATACCGAGCATCTGGCGACTCACCTTTCTGGGAAATTGTATTCCTCGACCAGGTAGGGTCTCACCTTTTCCATTCATGTCATAATGGCTTAATTACGGTTTTTGGGCTTTGGGTGGGCCTCAAGCCTTTCCTAGGGCCAAGTTCATAGGCCCAATAGTACATATAACCACGCACGTTGCACCAAGGCCTGAGGCCTAACAAGCCCAAGGCCTTGTACACGTGGTATCATTATGATGGGTTTTATGAACAATGGGCTTGAGGGGAAGCAGCACCTTGTACAATAAGCATAAGGTTTGTCTAGAAAAATTGTTATGCATTAAAACCTTTTAATTATGTACGTGAATTTTGAATCTTATATATATATATATATATATATATATATATATATATATATNTATGATTTTTTTTTTTTTTAGCATATTGATGTTATTACTCATACCATGAACATAGTATTTAAGAATGAAGTGGATATGCTACTATTATGAATATTTACGTAAAAGCATAATTATCAGGAAAATATAGTTTTCGGATTATGTCCGTTGTTATGATCTGAACTTAGCTAGTAGGGTTAAAGTACTAGCATTTCCATGGAAATATTGATTGATTGGCCAACTTTTGGAAAATATCAACTTGTGGAGGATGCCCACCAACACCTATAGTTGATGATTTGATCACCCTGAAAGGGGTGTGACATTTTTTGATATGACCTCGGAATTTCTTAGCATTGTGGGGAATACTGGATTGTGCTGGAAGCCTTCCAGAAGTTGTGATAGAGTTACAATTGGACTGAGTAATATATAATTAATAAGTTATTACGCAATTCAAAATTATAAGAAAATATTATGATAAGAAAAATATGCTGATTATATTATAAGTCTAATGGAAAGCTTGTGATAAAATATTTTATAGTCTATTTAAAGATAAGGTTATCGAATTATGTTAAAGTTTCTTATTATGTCCTTTTTATCATTACGTGAAAGGAAAAATGATGTATTTTTGTATGAAAGTTCATAAGTTATTTTAAGAATAGTATGAAGGCTATTTATTAAAGCTGGCATATCCATAACATATTTGATTTACATGCATTCTTATTAAATGCTCGTAGAACTTAAAACCTTACTGGGTTTTGCAGCTCACCATATTATTTTTCAGTGCACAGGCTCTTTCTTGGAAGCAGCAAGAGTATTCGAGGAGGTAAGGGATCTATGGTTCACGTTTGTTAGAATGTATGGTTCTTTTGTTGTATAGAAGTTGTAGTTTTTGGTTGTATAAGAATCAAGATGTACTTGATCCTTTTGAGCAAATTAAGACGTATTTTTGGAGCCTTAGTTTGTTAAGTTTGTTTTGAACCCTAGTTGTATGTCTTAGGGGTTAGGTTTGTAAATAAGAGTTTTTGCTAAACGTTTAGTTATGTAATATTTACATGAGTACCTCAAGTTTTAGCCAAGTTGTTAATCTTGCAAAGTTTGAAAGTAATGAAGTTTTAAATTTTTATGAATTTTGTATATTATGGCTTTTAAGCAAGGAAAAAAAAAATGACAATAAATGAATTTTGATAAGCACCTTCTGCTTTAGTTGGTTCATTTTAGTATTGAGTTAACCTTGATATTAATATGCTTGTCATGCTTTAAGAATCTGAAGTACAGGTTTGCATCGTGACACATACTATATCGTACAATTCATGTGCATTTCCATATGCTCTTATGGTATAAAACTTTTTACACATGATACACTATGATAGAATACGTATCGTATGATACTAGTAACAATGTTTGAAACAACATCTATGGATGGGTCTAGGATTTACAAAGTAGGCTTGGTTAAATTAAAACGTGTTAAATTGTGGAGGGTATGGTGGTTGGCGGTATTGTGCCACCTAAGCTGTTCAGATGACCATTTTATGCTAATTAAATATTTTCGTATTATAATTGAGTGACAAATAAATGACTCGTTAGACAAATTAGCATTTTCCTTGAGTTAGACGATTAAAATTAGTTTAAAAAAAAAAAAATGACACAATTAAATTTCCAAGAAGCAAAATAAAAGTTATCGTATAATTTGAGGACCAAAAAAGTGCCTTTTCTTTTGTCTTCTATAAAGTTGTTCTATAGTTATCAATTTTTCAGGCTTCGAATACTACTGATTAAAACTACCAAAATTTTCTTAAAGTTTTTAAAATAATTCCTGTTTATTTCAAATTATGTTAATAATATCTATTATAATTTTTTTTCCTTGGAGAAAAACTGTCTTACATAGTATTTACCACAAAACCTATAATAAATCCTGTTCTATTATATTATTAAAATACTTTCTCTAATTTATATATTGTTGTCAACTCATGCATTCATATGGACATTGTACTAATGCATTCGCGTAGTTTTTTTTTTAAATTCCTGTTTATTTCAAATTATTTTAATAATATATATTATAATATTTTTTTCTTGGAGAAAAACTCTGTCTTACATAGTATTTACCACAAAACCTATAATAAATCCTGTTCTATTATATTATTAAAATACTTTCTCTAATTTATATATTGTTGTCAGCTCATGCATTCGTATGGACATTGTACTAATGTATATTAGTAATCTCTACGCAAATCCTCTTGGGCAAATCCTCTTGTGGCGTAGTTCAAATCAAAAGTAAAGACACAAAAAACAAAAACAAAAAAATGAATATATTATGGTTCAAATCAGATGTATCCTTTTTTGGCTCCAAAAACTTTACTTGAAAAAAGAGATAATACAATTGAACAAAGTTTAAGTACAATACCTTAGATGCTGTTCCTTAGATTTTCCATTTAAGATTGAGCCATGTGGCTATTTAACTAAAAAATACACTTCAATCCCATTAGAAAAAATCCACATGGCAGAATTTTAAGAGGGAAACCTAAGGAACAACACCTAAGTACTGTACTTGAATCTTGTGCAATACAATTAATACAAGCTCGTTTGGTATGTATTAAACCATAGATCTCATTAATTTGCTGGGCAATCAGAAAGAAATAAATTAATATTACTATCTAAACTTGTAACAATGTTAAATAATAGATCTCATTAATAGATCTCATTAATTTGTAATAATGTTATAATAGGTTGGTAAAGAGAAATAAAACAGGAAAAATTAAAAGAGTTGTTGCACTAATTATTAATTTGTGACCAAGTAAGTAAAGAAATCCTGGATCTCCCCTGGTTTTTATCTCCCATCTTCTCCTTTCTTCTTCTAAAAGAATACTCCTTTGTTTTTTTTATGGGAAATATCGTAACTTTTATTTTATAAAGAAGAGAAATACAATGCATCTTAAATCAATACTAATTTAATAATGGGTAGATTTTCTTCTATTCATGTTACAAAATTATCAATTCCTTTGGTGTGTTCTGCCAAAAAAATGAGTTGGTTTATTTCCTTGCTGCTTCACGTGTTGTAGATGAGTATGTTTGAAGTCTTGGAGTCTGTGTTGAGTATCAGCAATGAGGTTGGCAATAGCAATCGGTGGGTGGTGGAGCCATTAAGCTCATCAGTGATAGTGCTAGAATTTGTTTCAAAGACAACATCCCCAATGCCGATATCGCAAGTAAAAGAGATAGCTTGGTCCATGGCCTTTACTTCAGCCTCTAAGGGTCCCAAGGGTAGCTAGAGATGCTTAATCAGGGTTGCAACCATTTCCCCCTCATTATTTCGAATCATTACTTCGAGGCCCACCGATTGGTCAAAGATGGCAGCATCAATGTTGGTCTTGTAGTACAGTGGGGTTGGGGGGACCTAGTGCATGTCTTAGGCTTGTCTGTGCTAAGGATTTCAAAGATAGGTTAGCTGGAATTCTTTTAAGGAAAAGGCAGGCTTTGAGGACAATCTCACAGCTAGGTTGTCTCAAGCTGCCACGTCGCGTCTTGCTTTGGTCATACCACATGCACCACGCAATAGTAACGACAAGTTCAAGCGATTCTTTCCCCACATGCTGGAAGAAGATTAGGTGCCAAAGTAAGTCCATGAAGTCTTTGTAGCACATGCCTTTATCGTCAAAAGGGATACTCGAAAGTGCCCAAGTTTCACAGGCTCTGGTATAGTCTTAGAAGAGGTGGCCACTAGTCTCCTTAGCCAAACTACGAGCTTCACACTTTGCATCCTCAAGAACTTAGCGATGGCAAAGGTTGAGCTTTATGGGAAGCATATCTTAGTAAGCTTTCCACATGAATGTTTTAATCTTTTTTGGGATATTGAGGCCCCATACGGTGTGCCAGAAGGAGCTCTTGTTTTGGCTGTTAAATGTGCTTCCTACGGTTGTAGCCAAGGTGAGGGATAAGGCTACTTTATAGGCACTGTTGACAGAGAAAGTGCCCTTAGGAGTGTATGCCCAAACCAAATGGTCCACGGGTCGGCGTCTACTCAGCTGGATACTGAGGATGGTGTCAGTGTCATTTGGGAGGAAAACACGGTGGATCAGCTTAGTCTTCCATTCCCTGATTTCCGTATTGATGAGTGCGTTGACTGTGGCATCTTTAGGTGAAATGCTTTGTGGGGATGTGACCCACAAAATGGAAAGCTTCGGCAGCCACTTATCATGCCAGATGCCTACCGTGGCTCCATTACCAATTTGCCATTGGTGGCCAGCTTGAACAACACCTTGGGCAACCATGATACACCCCCATGCAAAGGATGTTTTGTTCCTAGACCGGCATGAAAGAAGTCCCTGTGATGGAAATAGCGTGCTTTGAGGACCCGATAGACAAGTGATTGTGTGTTACATTGCAATCGCCAACCATGCTTAGCCAAGAGAGCCACATTAAAGGATTTCAAATCATGGAAACCCAACCCCCCATCCTTCTTTGGTACACAGACCTTGTCCCAAATTAGCCAAGTGATTTTGTTTCTACCATTTGTTTATACCCACTAAAAACTATAAACCATGCTAGTCATTTCATCACAAATGGTATCCGAAAATTTGAAACACTCATGGTGTAGGTGGGTATGGCTTCGGCAATCGATTTGATGAGACTCTCACTGCTTTCTTGTGAGAGAATATTTTCTTTTAGGCCAAAAATTTTGTTGTTGAATCATTATTTTAGGGCACAAAAGGTATTCTGGTTTGATTAACCCACTTGGGAAGGCAAGTCGAGATATGTTTCATGTTGTTGTATCACTTCCGCTCTAAAATAGTGCGTTATATCATCTTGAAGGTATTATGGTGTGTTGTGGCTGAAGAAGAGGGATGTATTTTCCCTATTAAGCTGTTGGTTAGAGGCTTGTTCATGAGTGTCCAGGATTTGTGCTAGCTAGCTACATTCCTCTCTAGTCGCCTGATAGAAAATGATATTGTCATCGGCAAAGAAGAGGTGTAAGATCTATGGGCCATGTAGGCAAGCAGCCACCCCTTAAAGTATTCTAGTTGATGTGGCTTGGCGAAGAAGAGCTGACAGTCCTTATGCAAAAAACAAAAACAAGAAGGGGGATATAGGGTCACCTTGCCGAAGGGCCTTTATGGGGTTGATGTAGCCCTAGGGCTTCCCATTATGTCTAATGGAATAAGTAATAGAACTGACACTTTGCATCATAAGGTTTACCCATTTTTTGCATAATGACCTATAAATAATCCCACTCAACCTAGTTTAAAGCCTTGCTCATGTCAAGCTTTAATGCCATCTCCCCTATCTTGCCCTTCTTCTTTTGGTTCAGGCAGTGCATGGTTTCAAAAGCCATAAGAACATTATTAGTAATGAGACAATTAGACATGGAAGCATTTTGGGTCTCACTAATAATGTTAGGAACAAAGCATTTCAACCTATTTGCCAAGACCTTGGATGCAAGCCTGGAAATGACATTACTAAGGCTAATGGGTCAATACTGTGTAATCTTGGTGGGGTTCTTTATTTTTAGGATAAGAATAATATGAGTTTCATTGAATTTAGGGGGAGTAATGCCCATGTTTAGATAGTTTAGCACTGCCTTAGTGACACACTCACCAGATAAAGACCAGAAATTAGGGCATACCGTTGAGGCTGAGAGATTTTTTTTGGGTGCATTTGCTTGAGTGTTCAGTGGACCTCATCAGCTTGAAAAATTTTTGTTAAGCATGCATTCATGGCCTCGGTAACCACTAGTTGAACAATAGCAATAAGGGTCGAAGTGAATCAAGAACAATCCCCTTCATAATGTCATCTTCCTGTGAGACTTCGTTTCCACATCAAGCTAGCAATTTATGTCTCTATGGGTCTTAAGGACTTTGGTTTCATGAAGCTGAAGGTCCCTTTCCAAATGTTGAAGTTTCCTTTCTAAGGTGCAAGTGGCTTTCAAACATGGCCAAATTTGATTTTGTTCTACGCCTTTATGGCTTGTTTGGAAGTTTAGAGAGGGAGGAGAGTAGAGGGGAGTAGAGGGAAGGGGAGTAGTGGGGAGGAGAGTAGAGGAGAATGATTCACCTCCACCTTATTTGGATGTTTTTAAAATTAGTAAGGGGGAAAGGAGTAACTAGCAATTCTCCTTGTGTAATTTTGTTAATATAATAAGGGTAAATTAGGTAATTTACTTGGTTAATAGTTTATGTACTCTACTCCCCCTCCAAATCTCTCCAATTTTGGGGAATTAAAATTGGGGGGTTAGAGGGAGTCCAAACCCCTCCAAACTCCTCCAAATCCTTCCCCCTCATTCTTTAAAAAACTTCCAAACAAGATAATTGCATTACTCTCCCTCCCTTTACTCTACTCCCCCTCCTTTTTTAAACATCCAAACATGCCATTAGTCTATCTCTACCACTGTTAAGGCAGTTTGTAATATGTGTACCATTGGGCTTATATAGTCCCCCAAGCCATGCATCTTGGACAAATTTTTCATAGCGTGGGTCCCAGGACCACGTGGCTTCAAAGTGAAAAGGTGGCAGGTATGTCGTCAATGAGGTCAAGAGGTGGGGAAGTGGATGGCTCGTAAAGTGGTCGGATGTGGACATGGCAACGTGGTGAACCTTAGTTCTAGGGAATTTTGGTCTCTATGTGGCAGTAGCAAGTGCATGGTCCAAACGAATGTGAGTACAGCCCTTGGTAGGATGGTTACAAGACCATGTAAAAGGATACCCGACATAACCAAGGTCAATTATGCCATAACTGTGAATAATTGCATGGAAACAGTCCATTTGTCAAGCTGGTCTTAAGCTCCCTCTAGCTTTCTCATGTTGGCTAATGATCTCATTGTAGTCTCCAATACAAAGCCATGGGAAAGTGTTTGTCCAGACGAAGGATATAAGCAAGGTCCATGTATCCTCTTGTCTGCTAGTGTTAGGGTGTTTGTAGAACCCGATGAGTCACCATTTTTTTTTTTGTGTTAGCACAAACCACAAGGGCATCAATAAACCGATGTAAAAAATTTATGACATGTACCTTGGTTGTATGTCCAATGCTGCTTTCAATTATTCAATTGCTCAGCGGTGAGCTTTGTCTCCATTAAAAAGACACAAATATGAGCTTCTTTATTCCATGCTCTCTTGAGAGCGTTAACTGTGCAAGGGTTCCCAAGCTCCTAACAGTTCTAGCTTAAGATACTCATTGTGTCCGGCAGCATTGCAAAGCAATTTTTGCAATGCCGCCAATCCTAAGTTTTCTGCCATAAGTTTGCTTAAAAGCTTCATCTCTGCATCCAGTCATAACTTTTATCGAGACTAGCTTTGTCTTCTGTCATAGTAGTCAAGCTCTTTTTTTTCTTTTCCTTTTTTATGCCTATGGATTTGTCACTAGCTTCATTGGTGTTCATTGCATGTTGGGTCAATTCAAGCCTTTTCCATGTATGTAGCTTTGGGCCTAAGGGTTTTTATGAGGTGATGTCTATGGAATGTTTAATGAGAATCTATGCCCCCGAAATGATTGGCTTTGTTGTGGAGAGAGATGGTAATGAGTTCTATGACCAATATTGTAGGATCTTCCTTTTTTGAGTTGGTTGACTTTAGTGGACATGGGATGGAGGAACTGTCAAATGTTTGTAGTATAGGAGGAAGGTTTTATGTACTTATGGGTGATGAGGATGTATTTGGAAAGTGGTTTAAGTCTGGTCGATTTCGATGATATGGATATGTAAAAGGACAGTCAATTCAAGCCTTTTCCATGTATGTAGCTTTGGGCCTAAGGGTTTTTATGAGGTGATGTCTATGGAATGTTTAATGAGAATCTATGCCCCCGAAATGATTGGCTTTGTTGTGGAGAGAGATGGTAATGAGTTCTATGACCAATATTGTAGGATCTTCCTTTTTTGAGTTGGTTGACTTTAGTGGACATGGGATGGAGGAACTGTCAAATGTTTGTAGTATAGGAGGAAGGTTTTATGTACTTATGGGTGATGAGGATGTATTTGGAAAGTGGTTTAAGTCTGGTCGATTTCGATGATATGGATATGTAAAAGGACAGGGTTAGACAAAATTTCCTTATGGGTAGGAGTAGAGTGTGAGGTGATAACTGAAGTCAAGGTTGTTTTCATTTCGAGGGTTGAGGTTGACTTTTCTGTTTGGTTGGCAGAGTTGGCCAGTGAGGGAGTTGGTCTCGGTGGAGGTGCAGGAGTCAATCTGGTGGTATGGGGAAGGGTTGAGGGAGGGATAGAAGAAGAATGCACTACCTAGGGTTGTTAGAGGTTTCCCATGGCGATCCGCAGCCAGGCTCCATATTGTTACTCATCCTTTGATAATGCGCCACCACTATCGATCCAGAGTTTCTTCTCATCGTGGTTTAATAAGCCGCACCGGTAACAAAAAATTGGCATGCATTCATACTAATAAGATATCCATAGTGGCTTGGATTCACCCAAGTTTACGAACCTACCTTGGTAGAGAGGTTGGTTGATGTCAATGTTAAATCGGACCCATATATAATGACCACAACATTCACCATTTGGAGACACATCAACTTGCTCCACCATGCTCAATATTTTTCCTATAATCTTGACATTGTTCTTGGTCATACATCAAAGAGGGAGACTATGGATTTGTATCCAAAAGAATGTCTAAAGAAACATTGCATTATTAGCGAATTCATTGTCCTTTGGTTTGAATAAACTAATCAAATACTTATCAAAAGACCAGGATCCTTGTGTAAGGATTTTCATGGTGCAATGTCATCGCCAAAAATTATCAAGACTATGTTAGAGCTAAGGTTGCGAACCTCAAAATTCTAAACAAAGCAGTGGCAACGTCACGTTCATGTCAGGGTGTTCCCAGGAACACCCTGACCTGAAAAAAAAAAATTATATATAATAATTAAATTTTTTTTATTTGTTTAGGAAAAAAAGCCCAATATACTTAAAACAGAAACCCACAGATTCTCAAAAAAAAAAAAAAAAACTGATCAGTGCAAGCCCAGCAAACCCACGGATTCTCAACAAATATAATAATAATAAAAAAAATTATAAACTTAATACGTATACTCATTACCCAATCATATTTTAAACTAAAACAATTCCTAAACTAAAAAGAACCTCACGTCCTCACTTCTTAGCAATAGCAGCAGTAGCAGCGACTCAGCAAGGCAACAACAGCAACACTGAACACGCAGAGTAGCTCTGTGACGGCGAGATCAGAGATTGACTTGGCCCAGATCGGAGATTGTGAGATCGGCGACGGCAAAAGCGAGATCGGGAAATAAGAACCTCAGCTTTTAACGTGTCGCGGCAGCGCCGCCCCTGACCTCAAGATATTTCAGTTCTCTCTCCTTTTCCCCGTCTCTCTCTCTCTCTCTCTCTCTCTCTCTCTCTCTCTCTCATACTCATAGTGGCGGAGCCACATTTTTTTTTTTTTAATTTTTAGGAATGCAGCTTACGAGCTTGACAATTTCTTGTCTTAAATCTGTGTTTTGGGAAAGTATTAGGAGTAGGAAACTTATTTCTTCTTTTCTCTGAGTTGTTTTCTAAAGCCTTCCAGTGCTTCACGGATTTCCAAGGCCAAAAATACTTTATTATTTGCTCTAATCCTAGAGGACCACACGTGTATGGTTTTAAAACTATACACTACAAAAGCAAAAGGTGATCTCAGTTACTTCAGCTAGGTACGTGGCTCATTGGCTTTCATTTACTTGTCTGACTTGTGTTGTGAGTCTTTTCACTTAGACTTTTTTTTTTTTTGAAAATATAAATTGCTTAGCTTTTGTCTTTTTGTGCAAATGTATGTAAATATAAAAATATGTAATTGTGTTGAAATTGATGATTGGCTCTTGTCTCTTAGTGTGGGGTGGATGGGGCTATGGCATTGAATTGGGGTAGTGGTTTGTGCTCCCTTAAAACTTAAAAGTAAGTGAATACACATTCTAATTTATAAAAGACACCAAAAAAAAAAAAAAAAAACTATGTTGAGCAGTTTTGCAGTGGGTTGAGCCGGGAGGAAGATGCATATTTTTTGTCTTTACATTGTGCAAAGCAAATTAAACTGTGGATGTGTGCTATATTGCGTAATTTATGCTCCTTTAAGGATCACTCTAAAAAATATTTCTAGAACTGTCATTATTTACCGAAACATTCGAAATAGACCAGAATGACCCAAAATTTTTTCCGAAGTAGAATAGGGTGGGTTACTGTTTCGGTTTGTTTACTGGCATAGTATCTTCCGGCCGTTACGATCGAAACGGAATGAAATTAATAACATTGAATCAAACCTAATTACTTAAAAACTAAAAAGAAATAAGATTATGTAATTTATGCTTCCTAAACAACACTCTGGACAAATTCCTTAGAGTCCCGCTGAAACAAAGCACCGCTCCTTTGTTAAAAGAAAACATAAGGAGGATAAAGTAAATCAACATAAAAAGTAAAAATAAGATATAAAAGTTAAAAGACCAAATAACCCCCCAACCAAAGACACTATTTAGTCCATATATAACTTTTTAAGGATAACAATGTAAATCTGCTCATATCCCGCAGCCACTTTACAATCATGTTGTTTGTCGTTTAACTCTTACGGGATCGTTTCTTGCACCACACACTTTTTCAATGGTTCCACAAAACTAAAGGACTCCACAAAACTGCCATACAAATGCAATACACAAACTCTTACTTTTTATATATAGATTAAGATTAAGATATAAGATAAGGGCTATCCCTTACAGAAATGATTTAGAAACATAAAGCACAGTTAATGCTTTGAAAGTAAAATAAAAAAACACAATAAGTTCATGGCATACTATCTGTAATAACATCATCAATTATTCGACCCAATGAAAAGTGGGAAGATCCACCATCCATCAAGGCCTTCCTACCTTTTTCAGTCATCTCCTTCACATTTTTCCTAATCTTGCTGTCATTCTTCTCCATTAGTTGCTTTATTCCTCTTTCAATCTCCTCAGAAGTCACAATAATTTGGTTATCAGTATATTCTGTTCGATAATCCAATATAATCTCCGCAGCTAATTCCATCTCCTTGACCATCTCAAAGGCATTAAACTGTTGTTCAGCATAGAGTGGCCATGTAGCAATTGGCACACCAAACCAAAGGCTTTCCAATATTGAATTCCACCCGCAATGCGATACAAAGCCTCCAATTGCAGGATGTGATAAGATTGCCACTTGTGGAGCCCATCCAATGATCTTTCCAATCCTAGCCGTCCGATCCAAAAATCCTTCTGGCAAGACTTCCTCCAAATTCTCATGCTCAGTGGGAAATGCAAAACCCCCTCCCTTTGGAGGGGGTCGGCGTAGGGACCACAAAAATGGAAACCCACCTCGTTCTAATGCTTTTGCAATCTCCTTCACTTGATTGTCACCAAAACCTCCCCTACTCCCAAAGCACAAGAACACCACAGATGATTGAGGCTGATCATCAAGCCATTTCATGATATCAGACCTTTGATCACCCGACCCCACATGACTATCTTCACCCTTCAAGTTCAAGATGGGTCCCACAGGGTAAACAGGTGGAGTATTTGTAGCATCAGAAAATGAGTGAATCGCATAGGATTCGAGCTCCAAAAACGTGTTCACAATGATACCTTTAGTTTCTCTCCACCTTCTAGCATAATCAAGGATCACAGTGCCCCCTTCTCTGTCGAGCACCACACCAGGCAAGACCCTAGCTGGAATTGGGTTCACAAAACTTGACAAGACCAACTCAGCATCTGAGTCTTTGAACTCAGTTATATCCTGCTTTTGCTCATCACGAAGGGCTTGGAGATGAAGCATGAGACTGAGAAAGCTTGCACTCGATGGGAAAAACAAATAAGTAGGTACCCCAAAGTCATTAGCCACGTCTACCATAGATGAACAGAACATGTCGACCACAAATCCGGCAAGTCGAGGAGAGTTAGAACCTGACCTTGACTCTTTGAGCTTAGTAACAGCTTCTTTAGCATGGGGTTTCTGACTTTCAATGAATGAAGAAACGAAAACCATGGGGTTGCTGTCTTGTTTGAAAGAAGTTTGAGGGAGATCAATAAACTGTATACATTCAGTATATGAGGAATCATTGAGAGATTCGATGTAGGCGGCCACCTGGGAATCTATTGAAAGCCTCATGATGAGGACTGTAATACAGAGCCTGTCATCTCGAGCAACGAGAAGCTTTGCAATCTCCAGCATTGAAGCGAAGTGACCCCTACCCGGTGCAGGAACGAAAACTAGCTCTGCTTTCTTCATTTGACACACTGGAGAGTGAAAATATCAGAGATGTATAGAATGTTCACCCACTTCTGACCTTTGGCTGTATATAATAAATATCTTAGATGCTGGGATTTTTTTTTTTTTTTTGATGTATAGAATGTTCACCCACTTCTGACCTTTGGCTGTATATAATAAATATCTTAGATGCTGGGATTTTTTTTCAAAAAAAAAAAATTCCCAGCAAAGCCATGATGTCATCCATGGCTGGGATTTGTATAAATAGACTTTACCTAAAGGATACATGAGTCAAGATTCTTTTGAAAACAGGCTAATTGGTGGGATATATTTATGACGGCCCATGTTTATCTAACGAAATGTCTTCTTGTCCACGAATACATAGTTGAAAAATGAAAAGACTTTTCTCCCATTAACCGCAGTGTTAAAAGATTTAACTTTTAGTATTTAAAAAATGTATTTTACGTATTTTACCACTTTATTTTATAATACATTTATTATCAAAAATTTTAATTTTATATTCATCCTATTAAAATAATATAAACAATAAAGTGAAGGAAAAGAGAGCATGTGAACAGTGAGAGACAGAAGAATAAAAATAATAAAGTGAGAAAAGAGAAAGTACGATAAAGAGAGCATTTTGCCTTATTTTCATAGTCGGAATTCGACAGTATTTTAGTATAGATGCGTCTTAGCACACAAAACACTATTCTCACTAAACTTTCACTACGAGAATATGGTAAAAAGGTGCCCCATTTTCGAGGCAAAAATCTGGTAGAGTTTCATGTTGGCAAGATTGTGTGCCTGTGTATATGACATACGTCAATATGTTCATACTAAGCCAAACTAGAGCTCACTAAAGTATTAAACACGTTGATGTGTGTCGCATACACAAGAAAACCAATGTCACTAGCTAACATGAATCAATGACAATCACACCGCAATAATCATGCACACAATGTAGCATGAAAATGCATTACAAGGGTAGTACCCTTCCAACCAAGTGAGTTTATCATACAAAGTGCATGACCATATTTAAACAAGCAGAGAGAGAGAGAGATTGTTAGGACATATGTGATACACTTGTAAGGAACACATGCCACTATTTTATGTAATTAGCTAATCCTTTGACAAAATACACTTTACTTGTATCTGGGTAGATCTAAGATGTCTTTGATACTTCAAGAAACTTTGTTTCAAATTCAAGTATTAAAGTCATGCAAATCTATCCAAGATTCAAGTGTAGAAAGTGTTGTTCATTAAAGCTTGACAACTAGCTCGACAGTTAGCTATATATCGAGACTTAAGAGCTGTTCTAGCTCGTAGCTTAACAACAGCTCGACAGATAGGCATTTGTCGAGATTTATGAAAAACAGAGTTTCAATTTTGTTTTGACTCCAACCCTTGATTGTATGTTTAGGTTTTCTTTTCTCACAACCCTAGATATATAAAAAGATTATTTTATGGGCAGTAAACAGAGACATAAGTTGCATAAGTGTTGAGCAAAGTTTGGCAAATTGTGATCGGAGACATAATTTTCCCTAGTTCATCTTTCTTGTGAAAAAGCTGCTGTGTTTGTACACCGTAGGGTTTTGTGACCAAGCATCTTCTTGATATTCATCGTTTGGATAAACTGAAGAACTTTGCAACCAACAACCTTATCTAGTTGGTGATTGAAGCTGCATACTGGGATTCGTGCAATTGGTTAGTCACGTACTAGGAGCTGTGCATTACAAGGAGAGATTGTCACTACAGAACAAGTCCAATACGACTTGTTCTTCCTTAATACAACTAATTTGTAGATATGGAGGCCCAATACAACTAATTTGTAGAGATGGATGGTCAAGATCAACCTTTTAAGCCTTGATAACCTTGGTATAGTAATTTAAAGAAAGGAAATTGGCAAGGACAACAGTTTTAATAAAGAATTGCAACAATGAAAGAGAGATTCTTATTTAAGTTCTTCCTCAGGGTGGCCAATGAGGGATGGTTCTTTTGACACACAGTCTTTAGATACATAGTGATCACTTTCTCTCTATTTCCTTATTTCTCTCTCTCTCTCTCTCTCTCTCTCTACTTTTTCTGATCCCCTTTCCAGGATGATTTTCCTTCCCATATATAGCTGCTTGGATTGCATCCTAGCCTTCCACTTGGAGGGCCATTAATCCCTCCTTAGATACTTGTCCTATCAGTGCCTTGTTAGTGGTGGTAAACTAGGCTAGAGGCTATGAGAGCACTGTTCAGGGGCCATTCTGCCATTAATGTGCAGACTGAGTTGGTATAGTGCATTAAATGTGGAGGTAATGGATGCTCTATCTGGAAACCTCCTCCTTCCCTTGCTTGCGTGTCACTATTTCCTTTCTTGGCCTTCACTCCTATGACCTTGGTGGTTTATCTCTGGTCTCTCAAGGAGTGTTTGCTTCTCAGGCTACTCGGGTGGTTCGCCTTCCTCGGTTTCACTGATTGGACTCTCCTAATTGAGTTGGACCTGGTGTGATGAACAGTTGGGCCCAGTTGCTCCTTGAGTTGAGCTCACTGGGCGATCTTCCCTCTTCAAGCTTTCCCCTCCCATAATAGCCCCTTGAAACATCACTCCCTTTATTGCTCGGGGGAGTGGGGTTTTGGTAGGAGATGGAGGAGTTGGCACGCTCTGGGCATGTTCCCGCATAGAAATGTTTTTTCAACTACCCTAGACACGCTCTTGACGCATCGGTTTCCTCAACGTTACAGTTAATGTTGCAGACGACTTCATGTCCCCCATGTTTTATGGTAAGATAAAGATCCTACGGTTGATGTTTTTCAGGGTATATGGGTGGGAAAATTACCGCTCTCTTGCGTGTCAATCTTCCACTTTCAAAAAAATTGACTTTAGGATGGGTAGATTTGCTAGCTTAGTAGACACTCCTGAAAACAAAGAGACTTTCAAGGCTAGGTATAATATTCTCGCCAGTGTAACCATACAACACGGCAAATTAAGGGATTGGTACACCAAAAGGCAAAATGAGGATGTAGTTATCCCCATGATAGACTTCATAGAAGGGGGGATGAGGATCCCTATGGATGGAGTTATAAGGGACTTCTTTCACCTCTTTAGGATCTGCCCTACCCAATGTTCCCTAAATCTTTTCCCAATAGTGTGTAGTGTAGCTCGGTTGAACGAAAAGATAAGTGTGGTCCTAACCCATCACCCATCATGATATTAACTGGGTATATAGTTGTCAGGATAGCAAGGACACGGGGTTTTACCTTAGGACTAGGGTTCCTGTGGTTACGTTGATCTCCTGTCTTTCCGAAACAAACAAGGGCTTGGATGAAGACATCTTGATCATTTTAGGAGACTGGCATGATGGATATCATTGCCCTGTCAAATATGGAACACCATGTGGGCCTAGGATTTCAACATCACAAATATCTTAAAGGCCTAAGAGCCACATTAGTTTCTAGTTACTTCTGTGGAATTTAAACAAATCAAAAGTTCTGAATGTTTAAAAAGTGTATAAAACACTATGAATGTATAGACCCCCAATTCACAAATTACCAATTCAAGCTTAATATCAAACAATGTATGTGCGAAAAATGAATATAAGCTTATACCAGAATTGATAAACAATTTAAACCAAATAAAATTACATCCACAGTAGAAATTAAATGGCAAAAATTAAGAGAAGAGAGAAGCAAACACAAGGACAACACAACGATGTGTTATCGAAGAGGAAATCAAAGCCCTCGGTATAAAACCTCTCCGCCGCTCTCCAAGCGGTCAATAATCCACTAAAAAATAAAGTTGGGATACATGAACAGCAGAAGACCCTCCAAGCCTAATCTACCTAGTGTACCTAAGCCCTCTGAGCTTCTTGCTCCAACGAGGTTGTGCCGAACCTTTGTCTTCTTTAGTTTACTAAATTCTGCTATAGCCCATAACATCAACCAATAACTATTGGTCCCTTCCTAACCACTTTCCAAAGCACCAAATAGCCTTCTCACAGATGTGGGTATTGTGAGAAAAGGATTTGGGTAAGAACCTCTCAAGGATGTAACAATGGAGAGGGTGAGAGTAGAGAAATTTGAAGAGTCTCTATGTAAAGATTGTGGATGAATCAATCTTGTTTTTCTCTAAGACTTTTCTCTTAAAATTCTATCTAGAAGCTCTCTACATTTCGTGGGTATAAGGGTCTATATATAGTGGTGGGTGTTTGGAATGCGAAGAGTCATTTTTCCAAAACAGGGCTGGCTGGTGACTTGACTGAGCCGTGAGTTCAAGTCGCGAGGTAACTGAACGGCTAGTCTAGATTTTTTGTCCTGTAGTGCTCCAGCTAGCATGATGCTTCAGCTTCTCCACATGCTTGGCACATGAGCATCTTCTAGCGGCTTGCAAGTCGCAAGCCACATGCGAGATCCAATTGCGAATCCCTGTTTCATTGTGCAATTTTGAACAATTCTTCACACTCTCTCACACACTATCCTTACATGATTCCCACCTAAATATAAGGTTACTAAATGCTAAAATACAAGCAAATTTGACACAGAATAAAGCCAACAGAATAGTTGATTAAATTCAACCTTTCAATCTCCCCCTTTGGCTATTCCGTGATAAAACCCTACAACAAACTCTAGACTTAACGCGTGAGTTGGGAACAGTTGATCAAAACTCACTCACACCTAACTCTAGAATCTGTGAAGCTCTTGAACCATAAGAACAAGTATCTCCTGAAGCACAACAACACAATATGATCATTGTATGCAAAAAACTTGTAATGCATATGGAGTAAACACAATGTGATCAAGCAAAATGGAAAAAAGTAATAAACCAAAACTTGAACAAAAATGAACAATCACTATAAATAGTGATCACAATGCTCATTCATACACGGAATGAACATCCGGACATGCAAGCTAATAAGCTTAATTGCAAAGTATCATTTGCATGTCTAACACTCAACCAAGGCAACAACACAAGATAATTGCATTAAGGATATAAAATCCAACAAACGGCATAAGAGTGATGTACTTAAAGAAAATGTATGACATTTAACATCAAGTACTTAAGCTAACCTTAAAAGCTTACAAAAGCAACAGGTACACATCAAAACTTAAACTGAAAAACATCTTATATATACATATATATATATATATATATACCACAGTACCAATATCTTAAACCAAAGAATTAAAACCATATCCACACAAGAGTTTATGAAAGCTAGCAATTAAATAGCTAAAATTTGTTAGACTATCCAGAAATATGTCTAAAATTTGTTAAACTATCTAGAAATATGTGTGAGTGTATATCAGCTTCCTCTTCTTGAGCACACAACTCCCCCTTTCAGTATACACACTCATCCTCATTCTTTTGTTGCTCTCGCCTTTACTATATGCTATCTCTCCCCCTTTTTGGCACGAATAGCTAAAGACCATCTTCTAGTTTTTGTTGAATAGCATCTAGTTATGTCTCAATGGTTGTGAGACACATTTGAGTCTGATTGTGGATGGAGTGAAGAAGCCGTTCTAAATCAGAAATCCAATGAAACATATTTTCAATCAAGTTGCTTTGCTTGTACGTTTGAGATCCAGGGGGAACAGATGGAGTGCCAACTATTTGCATCTTAGAAAGAATTGGAGAAACAGTCTTGATATGCACAGGTGTAGCTGAATCATGAGCAGGTGAGGTTGCATGTGTGGATGGCTCACTCTTAGGTGCTTTAGAGGAGTGACTTTTGCTTGCTTGAAGAGTTATCATAGATATTGGTCGAGAACGTGATATAATTTTTCCATCTGTTGGTGAACGAACACCTTCACAAAGCAAGATTTTCATGATGAGACTACAAAAAGGAAGACATGTTCGGGTTGCTGATCAAGATGCTGCTTTCCCAATGGTTTGAAAGATGTGGGCACAAATGTCAATCGTTACGCCGGTAATGAGATCACAAAGGAATTGAGCTCTTCCAAGATTGATGAAAGCAGTGTTAGACAATGGGTAGAGGTTGGAGAACATAATCAATTTTAGAGTTGTCAGTTCAGGCGAAAACTGTGCAGTGTCTATAGAGGTGCCCTTGCTTCTAACTTCATGATCAGGTCCAAGGGCTTGAAGAATGTCTTGTACCTAAAGTATTCTGTCATCATACGAAGTGATGTCCACATTTGTTGGTTTGGTGATGCGAAGAACCTTTGCAATGTAGTATGGATTGATGGAGAATTCTGTTCCTCTGACCTAACAATTCAACTCTACTCCGGTGTATCTAGCATTAGAGTAAAATTCCTTAACCAATTCATCAACTGGGTCTTCAAAATTTCTGAACAGATCAGCCCAATCTCTTGATTCAAAAATCCTAGGGATAAATGTTGTTCCCAAGGAATCAAATTGTATAACACGTTCCACAATTGTAGGAGCGTCTACAAATATGTCTGAGTAAGTCTGTGAATCAAGAGGAGTCCTGAATCTCTCCTTGTTTAGATCTTGAGTCAACTGAGTCGAGCGACGAGTTCGCATAGCAACAGGGGATGGAACATCACTCATAATGTCTTTTCCTTCAGAAGAACGGCATGACATCTGCTGAAAAGAAGACACATAACAGAAAACCAAGACACATACATCAACTTGATTGGCTTCAGGTTAGTCAAAAATGAATAAGCATTGGTATTCAAAGACAGATATCAATAGAAAGTGATCAATGAACATCACACAGTCACAAATAACTGTCATTGTGACACTTTACCATGAACATGATATGTGCAGAGCAACACAGTCATGAAACAGACTCAATCAATATGACTAGCACTCAAACAAACTCACTCAGCAAAATAAACCAAACACATGTTCGAACACAATATTTCTCAAATCACAATAACAACTCATAAATCCAAGAAAATAAATTTATAATCAAGAAGAACTTAAAGAAAATGAGAAAACCCATACCTTTTTCTTAAAGATTGGAGTAGAAATGATGCAAGAATGGAGGTTTTTCAAGAGAAACACGATGAGTTTGAGAGAGAGTTGAAATGGGGAAGATAATGAACAGTCACAAAAATTCTAGGGAAAGCCGAAAAAATTTTAAAAACTGCCCTTAAAACGTAAAACACATGATTTTCGTGACTGAGTAAAGCCGCGTGCAAGTTGCCATAACCAACTGCCAAAACACTTAAAAACAAAATTTTGAAGAAAAAAATTCTAAGTGTTTTTCGCGATTGGAAGGTCTACCCGCGAGACAGTCATGAGGTAAGCAGCGAAAATCTCTGTGTACCCCTCGCGATTGGACCTTTTACCTGCGAACAAGCCTCACAATGAGTCACGAGAAACATAAAAATCCAAATTTTGAAAAATATTCGAAGTATTTTTTGCGATTGATACATTGACCCACTAGTGAGCTGCGAAAAATCTCTATATGAGCTCGCAATTGGGGCATGTGACTGGACCAACCCGCGACTGATTCGCCAAAACAGGGCACCATTGTTTTTGAACTTTTGATAATTTTTGTAAAAGCAAAATACTTTCCAAAAGCAAACTAAAAGACTTAAAAATCTTTTTGTGTTTGATCAAGAAAGATTAAGTATGTGAAAACACATTTAATCAAGTACAATCACACAAATGAATATGACATTCATTGAACATAGACATGTGTGATGTATGTGGATATCAGAAATGAGATAGTCCTTAGTCTAATGTGAAGCTTCAATAATCAATTTAACCAAGACATACACAATTAGCACTAGATAATGTGACCCATCTCAATTATAGAAATATGTATATATGATCTCCCACATGAACTTGATTACATTTCTTTGAAACTTTTCATTTGGCTCCATGAACATCATATCATTTTATCTTTTTGAATCCATACATCTCATTGTGAGATCAATGCTTGAAATTTTTGATATTTCAATTTGAAGAGAAAGCCTTTGGCTTTTTGGGTATCATACAATTTATTTTTGGTCGCTTTCCCTTTTTCCTAGTCAAATACTAGTATGTGCAACAGGCTTTTGCAGTTTAATATCTCTTTTCATTTCGAGATTTACATTTGGTGTACTCTTTAAGTAAAAGCAATAAAATAAAATAGTGGGAAGATCAACAAAACCATTAACTAATCATTCATAACAAGGTTGAAGATCTATTTACAACAATCACATAGATTTTAAGAGTTCTCTCACAATGATATGAGTGCATAGGAAATAAGCTAAGCTTGTAGATGTACAAAGCCTTTAGTACAAAGGTACAAGGCAAAACATGTTTAGAGACAAAACTCAACAATGTCAATCAAACTTTTTGGATTTTCTACTTTTTATGTGTTTTTGGATTTTTGACACAAAAGCAAGAAAAGATTAATCAAAACAACAATGTAAAAACATTTAAAAAGAAGCAAATGAACAAACAAAAAATTTTTAACACAAACAAGCAAAAAGCACACAACCAAGCATAGTCACAAAGCATAGGAAGAATTGATGCATGGACATGTTGTAATGCTCATGCATGAGTATCCCTTTTCACCCACACGTCATGTGCATTTTGGGTGATATCCCTATAGGATTAGGTACGAGAGTTAGGACTTTCAAACCTTCTAGTGAAGATTTCTAAGCAGGTGGTGAATGCACCGATCATCTTTGAAAGTTCAAATAGCGTTGAAAACACTATGAACATTTAGACCCCCAAACAACAAAAACCAATTCAAGCTTTATATCAAATAATGTATGTGCGGAAAATGATAACAATCTTATATCAAAATTGATAAACAATTTAAACCAATTAAAATAACATCCACAACATATATTAAAAGGTAAAGATTAAGGGAAGAGAGATGCAAATACAAAGACAACACAATGATATGTTATCGAAGAGGAAACCGAAACCCTCGGCATAAAACCTCTCCGCCGCCCTCAAAGCGGTCAATAATCCACTAGAAAATAAAGTTAGGATACATGAATAGCAATAGACCCTCCAAGCCTAATTTACCTAAGTACCTAAGCCCTCCAAGCTTCTTGCTCCAACGAGGTTACACCGAAATTTTGTCTTTTCTAGCTTGTCAGATTCTACTATAAACCATAGCATCAACCAATAACCATTGGTCCCTTCTAAACTGCTTCCCTTAGCACCAAAAGACCTTCTCACAGACGTGGGTATGGTGAGAAAAGGATTTGGTCAAGAACCTCTCAAGGATGTATAAACGGAGAGGGTGAGAGTAAAGGAATTTGAAGAGTCTCTTAGGTAAAAATTGTGGATGAATCAATCTTGTTTTTCTCTAGGGCGTCTCTCTCAAAATTCTCTCTAGAAGCTCTCTACATTTCGTGGGTTTAGGGGGTATTTATAATAGGGTGAGATAGGAATGCGAAGAGTCAAGTTTTTCAAAACAAAGCTGGTTGGCGGCTTGGCCTTGCAACTTGGCTGAGTTACAAGTTTAAGCCGCGAGATAACAGAACAGTCAGGCTGGACATTTTGTCCTGTAGTGCTCCAGCTAGCGTGACTGTTCATCTTCTCACACGCTTCATTTGTGTGCTGATTTTGGTGACTTGCCAATCGCGAGTCACTCGCGAATCCCATTCGTGAAGCCCTGCATCCTTGCACAATCTTAAGCATTTCTTCACACTCTCTCACTCACTACCCTTACATGAATCCCACCTAAATACAAGGTTTCTAAGTGCTGAAATACAAGTAAATTGGCACGGAATAAAGCTAACAAGATGATTGATTAAATTCAACCTTACAATCTTCATCACGTCCATCACACCAGTATCATCATTTCGACCTCTTGATGACATAACAGCCCAAGTCCTCTTGTCATATCTTGGTCCTCTTGACCTTTGATCAGTTGCATTCTTCAATGCTCTAAGCTTATGACAATTCAGTTTGGTGTGTCCTTGAAGTCCACAATGATGACAAAAATGGTTCGTTCTCGGACCTCTTTGTGATCTTGGAAGAGATTTCCCCCTAGCTTTAGGTTTGATAACTAATTGGTTATGGGGTTTGTTCAACACCCTTTGGTCAGCCATGTTCTTCCTCTTTTCATCCCCTACTTTCTTAGGTGTAGAGGCAGCCACTACAGGTTCTTTGGCTTGCACAAACTTCACTTCTTTGGTGATTTCGACAGCTGAACTACTTTCTCCGGTATATCCTAACCCGGATTTGTCTGAGAATTGTTTTTGAGAGGAAATGACATCATCTATTTTCTTGGTAGAGACCCTCTCTACCTTGGCATTTGCTTGAACTACCTTAAGCTCAAGAAATTTTATCTTTGAATAGGCTTTGGTCAACTCTCCATTCAACATCTCTATCTCACACTTGGCCTCTTTATGTTGCACTAGAAGACTTCTATAGTCCTCAGCCTTCTTCATCTTTTTCATGGCTACCTTGGCCACACTTGCATATTCCCCTATACTCTCATCTTCTTCAACATCTGATTCTTCTACAATTCCCATTGATTCCTCATCACTATGCACCCCAAGCTCTTGTAGAAGCAAATTCAAGTCCTTCAAAGACTCCACATGAGCAATGGTCATAAAAGTGGAGTAATTCCCTTCTCCGTCATAACTTTCCTCAGAATCAGAATTGGATAAATCTGAGTCACTAAGAGTTGTGGCATATGTCTTGCCCTTCGATTTCAAATAGTTGGACACTCTTTCTTGAAATGTCGATGTCCGTTGCACTTGAAGCAAGTGATTCCTTGTGTGGATTAGGATTTCTTTCCATATTTCTTTTTGAATTCCTTTTTCTCCTTCCTAGAATTTTGGAATTTCCCTTTACCACCAAATTTTCGATTGTTCTTGAATTTTAAGAACTTTCAGAAATTCTTCACCAAATATGCCACATCTTTATTGACAACATCCTCATCCGATGAGTTGTGAGCTTCGACCCTTTCATCAACCGTCTTAAGAGCAAGAGATTTGCTCTTCCTTTATGTGGGTAATGATAATTCATAGGTCTAAAGTGAGCCAATCAATTCTTGGACTTTGATATCATCAAGGTCCTTACTCTCTTCAATCGCTGTCACCTTGGCACGGAAGCTCTCTGGTAACAAATGAAGGATTTTTGTCACAACTTTAGAGTCCTCCATTTTCTCCCCCAAGTTGAACTTGCCGATGACTACTTCATTCAGCTTGTTATAGAAAGAGTCAAAAGACTCATCCTCACTCATTTTCAGCTCCTTGAAACGAGTGGTCAGCATCTGCAGCTTGGTATCCTTCACTTTCTTTGTTCCTGCATACGTGGTCTTCAATATCTGCCATGCCTCCTTGGCAATAGAAATGTGAGATATCTTGTGGAATTCTTCTGGAGACATACCACAAAAAGTAGCGTTAAGTGCTTTGCTATTTGCATTAAACTCCGCGAGAGTTGCCTTATCCCACGTGGATTTGGCAGCCTCCGGCCTAGTCCATCCAATATCCACTGCATCCCAAATGGTTTCATCCATTAAACACAAAAATGCCCTCATCCTGACTTTCCAAAAAGCATAGTTGCTACCATAAAAATATGGTGGCACATTTAAAGATTGAAACCAGTCCATCTCAATACAGGGTCAAGGATCGCACTAAGGTGTTTAAACCACAAAAAGTGTACCCGTTCTTATACCAATTGAATGTTCAAAAAGTGTATAAAACACTATGAACGTTTAGACCCCCAATTCACAAATTACCAATTCCAGCTTAATATTAAACAATGTATGTGCAGAAAATGAATATAAGCTTATACCGAAATTGATAAACAATCTAAACTAAATAAAATCACATCCACAACAGAAATTAAATGGCAAAGATTAAGGGAAGAGAGATACAGATACAAGGATAACACAACGATGTGTTATCGAAGAGGAAACCAAAGCCCTCAGCGTAAAACCTCCCTGCCGCCCTCCAAGCGGTCAATAATCCACTAAAGAATGAAGTTGGGATACATAAACAGTAGAAAACCCTTCAAGCCTAATCTACCCAGTGTACCTAAGCCCTCCAAACTTCTTGCTCCAACAAGGTTGCGCCGAACTTTTGTCTTCTTTAGCTTACTGGATTCCGTTATAGCCCATAGCATCAACCAATAACCATGGGTCCCTTCTTAACTACTTCCTAAAGTACCAAAAAGCATTCTCATAGATGTGAATATGGCGAGAAAAGGATTTGGGTGAGAACCTTTCAAGGATGTAACAATGGAGAGGGTGAGAGTAGAGGAATTTGAAGAGTCTCTATATAAATATTATAGATCAATCAATCTTGTTTTTCTCTAGGGTTTCTCTCTCAAAATTCTCTCTAGAAGCTCTCTACATTTTGTGGGTATAAGGGTCTATATATAGTGGTGGGTGTTTTTGTCTTGTAGTGCTCCAACTGAACGGTCAGTCTGGACTTTTTGTCCTGTAGTGCTCTAGCTAGCATTAAGCTTCATCTTCTCTGCATGCTTGGCACGTGAGCATCTTCTGGCGGTTTGCAAGCCGCGAGCCACCCGTAACATCCAGTCACGAGTCCTTGCTTCACTACCCAATCTTGAGCAATTCTTTATACTTTCTGACACACTATCCTTACATAATTTCCACCTACATGGTTACTAAATGCTAAAATACAAGAAAATTTGGCACAGAATAAAGCCAATAGAATGGTTGATTAAATTCAATCTTACAAGTTCATTTAATATTTAAAGAATAAATTTTGAATAAGGTAAGTGTCCTAAGGGATCAGACTTTTTCGGGGTTGTGTTTTACTTGTTTAATTAAGAATAAACTGAGCATTAATTTACGCAAGGCAATCAAACCTAACCGAGGCTATGTTTAACCCTTAGATTATTTTAGGAGTTATTTAAGGTCCAAAAAGTCACAATATTGTACCAAGATTGGATTAAGACAAGTCAAGGAGGCATGCCAAGAAACACAAAGAATAAGAATAGATATGTCCTTATTAGCCACCCAAGGATGTAGAAAAGTGATTAGAAGGCTTGGAAACCAACAACTTATGAGCAAGGGCCTAGTATCTTGGGAAACCTAGAAGAACCATGAAGGAAGGTGGTTGAGGATCTTTCAGCCTGGCAGGAAGGAATCAGCCCACTTGAGAAAAATGACAAAGGGGAAAGCAGCCAAAAAATGGGTCTGAAAAGTGGAGTCTAGAAACCTTGGAAAAAGAAAGACTAAAGGTCAGCCTTTTAGGACCTCCTAGAACAAGAAAGTTAGCTGGGGTCTTTTGAAGAGAAAACCTCAAAAGAGGGAAATAATGAAGAATGAGGAAGGAACCAGTTACTAGTGTTGCTAACACAACATTAGTTTTGGTATCCAGAGGAACAAATAGAGTGAATCAATGATACCCTAAAAACCCTAGGATGGCACTATAAAAAGGGGAAGCAGCAAACAGTGAAGGGAATTCAGCCACAGTCAATTGAAGTAAAAATACTTGAGAAAACTCTACTAGAATTCAAAAGGAGAGAAAAGGGAGGGAAAACACTGTCTGGGATCCTCAGAACAGCCACTAGAGAACTTATACTTGGAATCAAAGGGATTCAAACATTGCAAGTCTTAGAGGCCTGAAGAGCCATCTAAGTCTGTGATTTTTGAACTTATTTGGACCTCGTAACATGTTCTAGTAAGCATAATGTATTGCATAATTAAGAAAATAATGAAGCATTTTACATTATTTTAAGGATCCTTAACATCCTATTGTATTTCCTTCTTCTCATTATTTTGTTCCTTGCTGTTTCCTGTTGTTCAAAACATATATTCTCGGTATGTTAGTATGTATGTGTTCTAGGATTCATGCACTGTGCACCACTTAGTTTGAAATCAGCCTCATTTAGTTGTTGTGAATCAAGCCCAGTTCTTTAAAATATAAAGCATTGGGCCCAAGATCCTCACTTCCTTACTTGGGCCTGTGTGCTACTTTTCTAAAAAAAAAGAACCCACACAGCTAGTAATCAGCTAACTTTATGGTGGCCACTTCCTTCCTTTCTTCAATCATATCTAAGCTGGTGAAGAGGAGTTGCTTGTTTAAGTTACTATCGAACTAGTCAGTCCTCATCGTTGGGAACCTTGTTTCTAGGGGAATAACCGCCTTGGAACCATACGTTATAGAAATGGGGTTTCACTTATTGACCTCCTCGGTGTGGTGCGATATGCCCATAGAATGTAAGGTAGTTCATCCACGCACTTACCTTTTGCCTCATCCAATCTATTCTTCAATTCATCCACTATAACCTTGTTGATGGCCTTGACTTGTCCATTGCTTTGCAGGTAGGCTGGTGTAGAATACCTATTCCTTATCCCCAATTCACAATAGTATCTTCGGAAGGCTTTGCTATTGAATTGGAGTCCATTGTTCAAGATAAGAGTGTAATGTACACCAAATCTTGTGACAATATTTTGCCAAACAAACCTCTTCAGATCTTGATCTTGAATGTTGGAAAGGGGTTTTGCTTCAACCCACTTTTTGAAATAATCAATCCCATGAGGATTCCCTAATTTCCTGTTCCTTTTGGGAATGACTCGACAATACCTAATCCCCATTGCACAAAGGGCCACAGATTGGAAAGAAGGTTAAGGATCATTCCTGGCTAATGGATGTTTGGGGCATACTTTAGCATTGGTCACACTTCTTAACAAACTCTTGAACGGACTTATGCATGCTGGGCCACCAATACCCTTGAGTAAGAGCTCTGTGTGACAAAGACCTTCCCTCTGTGTGACTACCACAGACTCCTTCATGAAGTTCTTATAATAAAATTTCTACTGCCTCGGGATGTATGCATAACAGATAGGGGTTTAAGTAAGAGTGTTTATACAATTTTTGCTCCTCAAACAACCAATATCGTGCTGCATTCCTTTGAATCTTCTCGGCCTCTAGTCTATCCTCGGGGAGCGTTCTCTTCTTTATGAATGATATCATTGGGTCCATCCAGCTTAGACCGACGTGCATCGCATTTACTAGTATGGGAGTTTTGCTATCATGACTTGGGGTTGGCAGGTTTTCTACTATTATGACCCTTGGCAAACTCTCTCCTATGGAAGTGGCTTGGGTTGCCAGTGAATTAACATGAGTGTTCTTTCTTCTAGACATTTTGGTCTATGGTGAAAGTTCCAAAGCTGGCTTGCAAATGCTTTACCCAAATACCATTGCATCCTTTGATCCTTGGCCTCAAACTCTCCCCAGACCTACCCCACTATCAACCTTGAGTCACAAAAAACTTTAATGGATTTTCCCCCGAACTTTTTGACAAAACTCAAGCCGGCTTTAAGGGCTTTGTATTCTACATCATTTTTGGTACCCGAAAAGTCCAATCTCAAGGATTTCTTGACAGTAATTCATTCTGGGGAGATCATATCTATTCCAACCCCCAAGCCTCTCTAATTTGCATCCTCATCCATGTACAACTCCCAATATGGCAGAGGAGATGCAAAAATGATCATCACCTCCCTGTCTACCCTTGGATGCTCCTCAGACACTTTTTTCTCTGCTCCTTTAGTGAATTCTGCCACTTGGTTGGCCAAAACTTACCCCTTTTACGGTTGTATGATGGAGATATTTGATATCAAATGCTCTTAAGATAGTCCCCCACTTCTCCACTCTCTTTGTAATGTCTGATTTCTTGAGCACAGCTTGCGAAGGTAGCTGGGTAGGGATGATAATCGTGTAAGCCTAGATGTTAGGACATATGTGTTTTCATTTATTAAGAACGTATGTCACTTATTTATGTAAATTGGCTAATCCTTTGACAAAACGCACTCTAGTTGTAATTGGGTACTTCTAGGTGGTTTTAATACTTCAAGAAACAAGGTTCCCAGGTCAAGTGTTGAAGTCATCAAGTCTGTCTAAGAAAAAGCAAGCTGAAGTGCAATTTCATTAAAGCTCGACACTTGCTCGATAGCTACCTCAACACCTGCTATCTGTCGAGATTTAAAATTTTAGATTTTCTGATCTGATTTTCTTGGGATTCATGAATATGTTTTTGGGTCTTCTTTTCTCCAAACCCTAAACATATAAAAGGATTGTTTTAAGAGCCATCTATTGTGACACAAGTTGCAAACTCATTAAGCAATCTCTGTTCAAGCAAATTGTGATCAAAAGACGAAGTTCTTGACCTAGTTTATCTTCTCTGAAAAAGTTGCTGTGTATTTGCACCATAGGGTTTTGTAACCAAGCATCTTCTTGATCTTCATCGTGTAGGATGAACTAAAGAACTTTGCAGCCAACCTTTCTTCCTTAAGTTGGTGTTTTGAAGTCGCGTATTAGGATCCGCGCATTGGTTAGTCACGTACTTGGGAGCCGTGCATCAAAGGTAGGAACTGTCGCTACAGATCAAGTTCAATTGGGTATTGAGGTAAGGGTTCAACTATAGGTTGGTAAGGTACTTGGGATTTCTTTACTTGTAACCGCTTGATTTTATAATTGTGGAGTTTCGGGAGTGGTGACCTGAAAATCACCCGGTGGGGTTTTTGCCGTTAGGGTTTTCTCCATTCGTAAACAAATCACCGTGTCATTTAATTTTCTCTGCATATTTAGTTGTTTGGTGATTTGTTTGTGCTTCCACATATTTGCATGCTAAATTGATTAATTAATTACTTGGCTAATTAATTAATTGGTTTAATCACAAGCGGTCATTCAGATTGTGGCCGATCAAGTGGTATCAGAGTAGGCACACTCTGATTAGGTTTAATCTTTGCTGTGTTGATCCATTGACCCCTGTTGTCATGGTTATAACCGGTTTGAAGAGATCCTTGTTTTCAAATACATCTTGTATTTCTAATCACTATTTGTTTGAGTGTCTCAGAAAATACAAGTCTAAAAGTTATTTGAATTCTTTTATAATGACTATTGGAAAGGATCTTAGTATAGCTAAGAAGAAACTAGACTACCTCAGAATAAAAATGTGCAAAGCAGTTCATCTGAGAAGAGTAAAAGTTAAAGGCTTAGCTCATCAAAAGCAGTTGAGTGAAAGAACCATTCCCTCTGATTTGTCATCCAAGCATGAAGTGTGTTTCATGATGAAGTCTTCTTTCAAAGTAATGGATACATGTCTATGGTATCTTGACAGCGGTTGCTCAAGACACATGACTGGAGATTGATCTCTCTTCAAGATCTTTGAGCCTAAAAAGGGTGGTAATGTGACTTTTGGTGATGGAAGCAAGTCACAAATTAAAGGGAAAGGAATCATATCTCTACCAGGACTGCCAGACTTTGCAAATGTTCTTTTTGTAGAAGGTCTAAGAGTGAACCTATTGAGCATAAGTCAAATATGTGATCAAGACTTCATGGTGTTATTCTCAAAGGAAAAGTGTCTTGTCATAGATGAGTCTGGAAAGAAGCTCATTAGTGGGGTTCGCACTCTGAACAACTGCTATGGATTGGTTCCTGATGCCGATATAGTGTGCAATAGCATTCGTTTGCCTAATGAAGATCTATGGCATCAACGAATGGGACACGCTAGTTACAAGCATCTATCCATTGTATCTAAGCATGAATCAGTCTTGGGGATACCAAAGCTTAGCAGAATAAGCAATGTGGTGTGTGGACCATGTCAACTTAGGAAACAGACAAAAGCTAAGCATCTGGGCACTCAGACTTTAGCTACCTGCAGACCATTGAAGCTTTTGCATTTAGATCTTATGGGTTCAACCAGAACCGAATCTCTTGGTGGTAAGAGATACATCATGGTGGTGGTAGACGACTTCACTAGATACACTTGGGTCATCTTACTCCGATCTAAGTCTGATGCTCCTGAGCACATTGAGGCTTTGTGCACAAGACTGCAAAATGAAAAGAGATTAAAGATTGATCAAATTTGAAGTGACCATGGTAAAGAATTCGAGAACTCATACATGGAGTCCTTTTGCACAAGATTAGGCATATCTCAAGAGTTCTCTACTCCTATTACGCCTCAGCAGAATGGTGTGGTAGAAAGAAAGAATAGGGTTATTCAAGAGATGGCCAGAGCCATGTTTCATAACAAAGATGTGGCTCGAAACTTATGGGGAGAAGCCGTAAACACTGCTTGTCATACGGTTAATAGGGTGTAATTCAGACCCAGTACCAAAAAGACTCCTTATGAGTTATGGAAAGGAAGAAAGCCAAATGTGAAGTATTTCAAGATATTTGGAAGCACTTGCTTCATCCTTAAGGATAGAGAGAATGTGGGAAAGTTTGACTCTCTAAGCGATGAAGGCATATTTCTAGGATACTCGTCCACAAGCAAGGCCTATCAGGAATACAACAAGAGAACTCTGAAGGTAATGGAAACAGTAAATGTGGTCATTGATGAGTCTTCTGATTCCAGTTTTGAGAAAGGCATTGAGGAACTCTCCAAGGAAATTCTTCCTCCTGAGCCTAGGGAAGTTCAAGATATTGCTAAACCAGAGCGTGTGTCCCCAAGTACTCCTAGTATTATGGAAGACTCTGCAGATGCTTCTACTTCACCAAATTCTGAGTCTCATGAAGAAAAAGGACCCTCCTATAAAATCAAATTAAATCATCCTCCTGAAGTTATTGTGGGAAACATGAATGAACTCACATTAAGGAAACGTACAGTCAATAAATGTGTTGCTAACTTTGTGTCTTATTCTTGTTACTTGTCACAGGTTGAACCCAAGAAAGTTGAGGAAGCACTACAAGATAAAAGTTGGGTCGAAGCAATGCATGATGAGCTACTTCAGTTTCTGAGGAATGATGTTTGGACTCTAGTACCTAGACCAGAAGGTGAGCACATCATCGGTACAAAGTGGATATTCCACAACAAGACTGATGAAGAAGGCAATGTGATTCGCAACAAGGCTCGACTTGTGGCTCAAGGATACTCACAAATTGAAGGAGTAGACTATGATGAAACATTTGCACCAGTTGCCCGAATGGAGTCAATCAAAATTTTGCTTGCCCTGGCATGTCAACTGAATTTCAAACTCTATCAGATGGATGTAAAGACAGCCTTCTTGAATGGGTTACTCAAAGAGGATGTCTATGTGGCTCAACCAAAAGGGTTCATTGATCCACACTTTCCGGATCATGTGTTGTACCTTAAAAAGGCACTTTATGGGTTGAAGCAAACTCCTAGAGCTTGGTATGATAGACTTACACAATATCTAGTGTCACATGGGTTCACAAGAGGAAAGGCTGATCAATTTCTCTTCGTCAAAAAGGAAGATGGTGAGTTGATAGTTGCTCAAGTCTATGTTGATGATATCATCTTTGGGTCGACTAAGGATGAACTTGCTCATGGCTTCTCAAAACTCATGCAAGCCGAGTTCGAGATGAGCATGATTGGAGAGCTGACTCACTTCCTAGGACTACAGATTCGCCAACAAGATTCAAGTATATTCCTTTTTCAATCTAAATATGCTAAGAATCTTGTAAAAAATTTTAGTTTGGAATCTGCTAGTTCTGTTAGAACCCCTATGAGCCCAAATGTTAAGCTCACTGTAGACTTGTTAGGCAAGAGTGTTGACCCCTCTCTTTATAGAAGCATGATAGGTAGTCTTCTTTACCTTACTGCTAGTAGACCTGACATTAGTTATAGTGTTGGAGTGTGTGCTAGATATCAGGCTAATCCCAAGGAATCCCACATGACTGCTTTAAAGAGAATTATTAAGTATGTTAAAACCACTACTGAGTTTAGTGTGTGGTACAGCAAAGACACTAATGGTGTTTTAGCTGGGTACTTTGATGCTGATTGGGCTGGTAATGCTGATGATAGAAAGAGTACTTCGGGGGGTTGTTTTATATGGGTGACAATCTTGTCTCTTGGATGAGCAAAAAATAGAACTCCATCTCATTATCCACTGCAGAAGCTGAATACATTACTGCCGGTAGCTGCTACACCCAACTCCTCTGGATGCAAAAACTCCTTCATGATTATGATATTTGTCAAGAGCATCTCACCATTTACTGTAACAATACCAGTGCCATAAATATCTCTAAAAACCCTGTTCAGCATTCTTGAACCAAACACATTGAGATTCGACATCACTTCATTAGGGAGCTTGTCGAAAATGGTACTCCCACTTTTGAGTTTATCCACACTGATGATCAGAAGGCTGACTTGTTCACCAAACCTCTTGACAACAAACGTTTTGAATTCCTTCATCAAAATATTGGTGTCATCTCCATGGATTGATCTCCTTCTCTTATTCTTCTTCCTCATGCATTTGCATCTAGTTTTATGCTTTGCTTTGTTTAACATGTTTTGTGTGTTTACTTTCAGTTTTGTTTATTTTTTTTTAATATAAAATATAAAAAAATTGAAAAAATTAGAAAAGTACAAAAACAGTGTGTGTTTTGTGTACTTTGGTACTTGTGTATCTTGGATGGCCATTGAAACAAAGTTTCTAAACTTTGTATCTCTTATAGCTTAGATAAGCATCTCTATGCACAACTAAGCAAGTGAGCTTTGTGGCTCTTGTTTGTGATGAGTAAGATTAAGTTATCTCTTAAAACTTAACACTCATATCACTCTTTTTAACGGGTAGGACTAGAAAATCCTAAGAGAAAGGCATAAATAACCATCTCACCATTGTTGCTTGCCAATCATAAATGACACCTGTATGCTTCGGTATAGCAAAAGTGCAGTGTCAAAGACATTTGTATGCTTCGGCATAGTAAAAGTGCGATGTCAAATGTTTAACATCTTGGGTATTTCTTTTCTCTCTTTTATATGCCCATGTATGGTATGCTAAAATAAAAGAAAATATGCAAAGAAAAAAAAAAGCAAAAAGATCAAAAATGCTTTAAATATGGTTGCAAGCATGTATTCTAGGAGATGTGGGAGTTATAGGATGTACCTCGAAGGTGATAGTCCCCATCAAACAGTTATGATTGTGTGTGAGTTAAAGTTATTTTCTCATATCTCAAATCGTCATAACATGTATACACAGTTGCAATCTTGCGATGTTTTTCACACATAACACGCAATATTCTTTGTTACTTTTGATACATGTGTAGGTACAATGTGATTTGGCCATTACAAAGGTTTTACATATGCTAATGTATGTTCGCTAAACTGTCTTAACTTGTTTTTGAAAAATAAAATTGGTTAGACTTGTTGTGTGTGTGTGTGTGTGTTTTTGAGGATCCATGTGCTTAAATTTTTGTTGAGAGATGATTTTGAGACCTTTATATGTTGAGTGGATCATTGGTTGAGGTGTATGTTAGATTGCATTCATGTCTGTGTTTTTCTCTTCTCGAAAAACTGCTTTTAACTGCTGGCTCGACACCTCCTCGACACCTACTCGATACCTGGGCATCTGTCGAGCTTCTCAAGCCTTTTCCTATCACAATCTCGACACCTGTCTCAACACCTGGTGGATCAATCGAGAAAGTTTCTGTCTCCTCGACACCTCCTCGTCATCTTGTTGATCGATCGAGCTTTTGTTCTTTGAAATTTGATCTTGCACCTCGATACCTCCAGCTGTTGATGACCATTTTTCTCGATACCTCCTCGACAACTTCCTCGATACCTCTAGACACCTCAGCTGTCGAGATTTACTGAAGTGTCTATATAAGGATTTTTCGCGATTCAGACTTCATTCCCTCGATCTCTCTCGATCTGTCTGTGGCTGTTCACCTCCCAAACACCCTTTTCTCACTCAAATCTTCAAACCCTCTTGATTTTCGGCCTTCCCTTGGTTTCAATCACTTGGTATGTTCATTTTTCACTTCCTTTCTCATGCATTTCATGTTTTGAAACCTAGTTTTTGGGATTTTTGAAATTTTTTGGGGTTTTTCTAAATTAATGAGTTTTTCTTGAAATTTTGGGTTGGGTTTCCATTTAAATGCTTTCAAAATGACATACATTGCATTTCATGTGCATTAGAATGATATTTACATGCATTTAGATATGTGCTATATGTTTGTGTGCTGGTAGGATTGGATTGGGCTGAGCCCATGATGCTTTTTTGATTTGCATGTCACATGCTAATGCATTCCCATACATACGTTCTTTTTGTTTATCATATTTGCTGTAATTGAATTGTGTTGGGACTTTTCTGATGTCTCCCTCTCTATCTCTTTCTCATTCTTTTACGTTAGTAGTGTCTATGACACCCAAACGTAAATCCACTCCTGCTCGGAACCCTCTGTGTTCTAGAGCTTCCTCTTCTTCTGACTTTGCTCCTCTTAACCTTTGGTTCCGTGATGGAGATGCCTACAAGGCATTTATGGAGAACTTTTCTCGACGAGGTGTTCATTCGGAACGCCGAGTCATCTTGGTGGACTTCGCCGACACTGACCTTCCCTCTGTCATTCACAATAGAGGATGGGAGTCACTGTGTGACGTCCCGGTCACTTGTCCTCTCGTGCTGATTTAGGAGTTTTACTCCAACATACATGGGATAGATCATTTAATACCTCTCTTTTTCACTTGCATTCGAGGTACGCGCATCCCTGTCACACCGCAGCTAGTTGCGAATGTGCTTAGGGTTCCTAGGATAGAGTTTCTTGACTATCCTTCTTGCGAGCGTCTGAGGACTGTGTCCAAAGATGAGCTCATCTCTGCCTTTTGTCAGCGCCCTGCTGATTGGGGTGAGCATTAGTACACATCATGTAGGCCTTTTGCTAAAGGTCCTAGATTCCTGAACATGGTGATGACATTTGTACTCCATCCTCTCTTTCACTACAACTCTATCATAGTGCCTCGTGCTCGATTTTTGTTATCTCTTTTTGAGCATCTCACTATAGATTTTTCTTCTCATTTTATTCTTTCTATCATAGATGTTCATCTTGATTCGGCGTCCCGTGATAAGCTCATCTTTTCTTCCGCTATCACGAGGATCTTACGCCATTTTTCCATTCCCTTTCCTGTGTCCGACCACTTCACACACATATCTGCCATAGATGCCGCTACCGTAAAACGTAGTGAGGCTCAGTTTAGGTCGCGACAGACGAATTCCAGTCCTCCCTCCCATTCGGCTCCGTCCAGATCTGCTCCATCTAGAGTAGCTTCACCTACATCCGCTCCTTCTTCCTCTACGGGCGATGTATCTCTAGGAGACATTATGGCGCAGCTGCAGCGTATGGACACTCGCCTTGATACATTCTCTGCTGAGTTGTATCAGGTGAATGTTCGTGTTGGTCATATTGCACGACGGCAAGCGACCATGAGTGGTTTTGCTCTAGAGGCTACTCCTTCACCACCTACTCCGGCAGCTTCAGATTCTGAGAATGATGATGATGATGATGATGATGGAGATGCTAACTCTACTGATGAGATGTCTACATGACACTCTACCCTTTGTCACTCGTGACAAAAAGGGGAAGTAGTTTTGGGTTATGAGAGTAGTCATCTTAAGGGGAGAGTTAGTATAGGACATTTTGATAGGGGGAGTGTTGATATTCTTGAGGGATGTAGTGAGGTTTTTATGTATCTTTTCTTTTCTATTCTTTTTAGATACATTGATCTTGTATATGAGGTTATTTGACCATTTTTACATACATTGTACTTATACTTCTTTATATGTGGATGTATGTTTCTTTCATCTCTCTCTTCATGTGTTGTTTCTTCTCTATCTTTATACACATGTTCATTATATTTGTATGCAATCTATTATTTCTGTTTCACACAAGATGCCTTGATGAGTTTTGTTTAAAATGTTTCAGAAATACAGGTTGTCAAAGTCTACTTGCCATAAACTCTCTTCTTGCAAAGTTTTTCAAGAGTTTGTGCTAGGATAGATTTTATTGTATTCAACAAGTGAATACGAGTTTAGTGATTTATGAATTCTCTCATATGTTCATTTGCTTGTTGTGGTTTTGTCATAGATTGCCAAAGGGGGAGATTATTAGGACATATGTGTTTTCACTTATTAAGAACGTATGTCACTTATTTATGTAAATTGGCTAATCCTTTGACAAGATGCACTTTACTTGTAATTGGATAGTTCTAGGTGGTTTTAATACTTCAAGAAACAAGGTTCCCAGGTCAAGTGTTGAAGTCATCAAATCTGTCCAAGAAAAAGCAAGCCGAAGTGCAATTTCATTAAAGCTCGACACCTGCTCGATAGCTAACTCGACACCTGCTATCTATCGAGATTTAAAATTTCAAATTTTCTAATCTGATTTTCTTGGGATCCGTGAATATGTTTTTGGGTCTTCTTTTCTCCAAACCCTAAACATATAAAAAGATTGTTTTAAGAGCCGTCTAGTGTGACATAAGTTGCAAACTCATTGAGCAATCTCTGTTCAAGCAAATTGTGATCAAAAGACGAAGTTTTTGACCTAGTTCATCTTCTCTGAAGAAGTTGTTGTGTATTTACACCATAGGGTTTTGTGACCAAGCATCTTCCTGATCTTCATCGTGTAGGATGAACTGAAGAACTTTGCAGCCAACCTTTCTTCCTTAAGTTGGTGTTTTGAAGTCGCGTACTGGGATCCGCACATTGGTTAGTCACGTACTTGGGAGCCGTGCATCAAAGGTGGGAACTGTCGCTACAGATCAAGTCTAATTGGGTATTGGGGTAAGGGTTCAACTGTAGGTTGGTAAGGTACTTGCGATTCCTTTACTTGTAACCGCTTGAGTTGATAATAGTGGAGTTTCGGGAATGGTGACCTAAAAATCACCCGGTGGGGTTTTTGCCGTTAGGGTTTTCCCTATTCGTAAACAAATCACCATGTCATTTAATTTCTGCTGCATATTTAGTTGTTTGGTGATTTGTTTGTGCTTCCACATATTTGCATGCTAAATTGATTAATTAATAACTTGACTAATTAATTAATTGGTTTAATCACAAGGAGTCATTCAAATTGTGGCCGATCACTAGAAATAATGGGGAAGCTTCTTGGTAGCATGTATGATGGCTAAGATGGCCTTTTCTAGAGGGAGATACTTTGCTTCTGCTTCTTGGAGGGATTTACTTACGTAGTAGATGTGTTTTTTCACCCCTTCCTCTATTTGAACTAAAACTAGGCTGATTGCATGGGCCGTGACTGCTACATAAGCATACAAGACTTCCTTTGTTTATAGTTTAGATAAGATTGGGGGTGAGCCAAATACTTCTTTAGTTCCTTAAAAGCCCTATCACATTCGTCAATCCATGTAAAATCCTTCCATTTATGAAGCAATTGGAAGAATGGCCTACATCGGTCAGTCGACTGAGATATAAATCTATTTAAAGCGGTTGCCATTCCTGTCAGGTGTTGTACCTCTTTTGAATTCCAAGGTGGGACCAAACTATGAATGGCTTTGATCGAATCAGGGTTAACCTCTATTCCTCAATGGGTAATCATATAACCCAAGAATTTTCGAGATCCCACCTTGAAGGAACACTTAGAAGCATTTAAACACAGCTTGTACTTCCTTAGGACTGAGAAGACTTCATTCAAATCTCCTAGGTGCTTGGATACCTCTTTGCTCTTCACAACCATATCATCTATGTAGGCCTCCATGTTTTTACCTAATTGAGCTTTAAACATCCTTATTACCATCCTTTGGTAAGTAGATACATCGTTCTTCAGACCAAATAGCATTACTCGGTAATGATAGTTTCCCGTTGGGGTGAGGAATGTAGTCTTTTCCTGGTCTAGTAGTGCTAATGGAATCTGATGGTAGGCCTACAAAGAATCTAGGAAGCTCATCCATGGATGGTAGAAGATTGGATTGACAAATTGGTCAACCTTAGGACCAAGAAGGGATCTTTAAGGTAGACTTTATTAAGATCGGTGAAGACCACACAAACTCTCCACTTGCCCGTCTTTTTCTTGACAATGATGGTGTTAGCCAGCCATTTGGGATAAAAGACCTTTTTGATAGCCCCTGCCTTTTTCAGCTTATTAACCTCTTCTTTCACCACATTAGCATGCTTCTTAAAGGACTACTAAGGTTGTTGCTTACTCGGTACAACTGCCGAGTTTACATTAAGGTGATGGCATATAAAATTTGGATCAACCCTTGGGCTTCATATGTACTCCATGCAAAAACATCCAGGTTAATTCTTAGAAAGGCTAGAAGTTGAGCTCTCTCAGGCAGTGCTCAGGTAGTGGTAGTTGTGTCCCAACATAGAAATACTTTTCATAGTTCATTTCGAGGATCACTTTCTCTAGTTCTGTGCATTGTACATTGGCTCCCGCTATCTTGTCTAGAGCCCTAGTCTCACCAGTCATTGATTGCTATGATGCGAGGCTTGGGTCTAGGTGATTTATCTGCAGCATTTAATACCTTACAACTGCGACCATGCATTGCCTAGCCACAATTTGGCATCCCAGCAATTTCTCGACACGACCTTCTATCGGGTACTTCACTTCCACATGTAGGGTGGAGGAAACAGCCTCTATAGCGTAAAGCCAAGGCCTTGACAAAATAGCTGTGTAAAGCGAAAAGACATCCATAACAATGAAATCCACTTCCACTACCTCGTTTCCCATTTGTACTAGCAACCTAATCATCCCTTTGAAGGTTATTGCCTTTCCATGAAACCTAACTAAGGAGACATCATACTTACTAAGATCCTTAGGCTTCAAACCTAGCCCTTTATATAGGTCAGGATACATAATTTCAGTCCCACTTCCTTCGTCTACCATCACTCTTTTGACAACAAATCCCCCAATTCAGAATGTGACCATAAGGGCATTGTCATGAGGTTGAAGGTCCCCACCTTATCAGCTTCGAAGAAGCCTAAGATTGGCTCATCTTAACTTTTCCCTCTCTTGGATTCCCTGTGATCTTCTCCAATTGCAGCTTATGGAATGATGGTCATTATCCTAGACGAGGGGCTAACCTCCCTTCTTGGAGCAACAAAAATAATGTTAATGGTCCCAACCAAAACCTGATTGCTCTCCCTGCCTGGATGGGCGATTCATAAACTGCTTCGACTTTCCTACTTTGATCAACTGATTTTAGAAATCATGCAAGGTCCTTCATTCCTCGGTCGTGTTGTCTCGATCCTGATGATACTAACAGTATAGGCTTGGATTTTGTCTGGTGCGATCCCTACCCATCTTGTTTGGCCATTTGAAGTATGACTCATTTTTTATTTTCTCCAACACTCAGTACTCAGGCTCCTTGAATATAGAGTTCACTATCAGGGTGTTTGGCTGAAAAACTCTCTCCATGGCTGACTAGGGCCAAAATGATCAGGCCGAGGGTCTATTCGCTCATTCATAAAGACCTTAGCCTTTCCTTTGTCCTAGACTTGGTCGTCCTCTACCCTTTTATACTCCTCTACCCTATCCATTAGCTAGTGCATATCTTGTGTGAGCTTCATAATAAGGGACTTTCTTAGGTCTGAATTCATAGGAAGCTCCACTTTGAAGGTGCGGACCACCATGTCCTCAAAATCCTCATCAATTTCATTATAGAGCTCCCAATATCTTTCTGAATATGTCTTCAAGGTCTCTCCCTCTTTCATGGCTATAGAGAGCAAGGAATCCAGGAGTTTGGAAACTCTGCTGCATGTGACAAATTTGGTGCCAAACGCCCTTCTTAATTCTTCGTACGACCTTATGGACCCTACTTCCAACCATCAAACTATCTCATGGGTGGGACCGAGACTTGATGGAAAACCTTTACACATGAGGGCCCTATTTCTGGAGTGAATGGTCATTCTCTTGTTGAAATGACTCACATGCTCTACTGGGCCTATTTTACTGTTGTAAATTGTAAAGACTGGTTGGATAAGGTGACGGGGGAGCTCCACGTCTTCAATATAACCAGAGAATGGTGACCGAGAGATTAGGCGCAAGGCCCTGCTCATGGCATCACCCCCCAAGCTGCCCTAGGGAGGCATCCCATTCCTTTTATGAGGGTGCCTTTCTCCCCTCACCAAGTGAGAAGGTGCCCCGTGAACACTGCTTCGTGGGCTTCTTGTTCTCCTTTTTTGGCTCTGCTCATCATCTAAGCTAGAGCTTGAGCCTGATGTAGGACTTCTGTGCTCCCTTATTTGCACCCTTTGGTGAAGCCGCTGCTGCAAATGATGGACTTCCGCTCTAAGATCATGCACCTCTTGGTCTCAGGGGGCGTGCGTTGAGTAAACGGAATGGCAAGCCAAAAGCAACAATTGCCACAAACCTACTGGCTAGAGCATGGCTACAACAACAAAAAAAATCCAAATGCTAGATCACAAATAGCACTAAAACATCCAGACTCAAACAAAACCAACAATCCATCCGCAAGACAACTCCCAAAAAAAAACCCACAAGGAAGAATTTGCATAATCCATGAGCTAAGAAGACCTTCTCTTAAGAGCAGGGTCTGCAAATCTCTGACGATAACAGAGTTCTTGATTTATGTTGAAACTAGCACAAAACTTTCCTCCCCGAATCCAAAACTTAACTTGCTTTCTGATGAAATCCACAATCTGATCCTCAATTCTAACCAAACCTTGGAAGATAGTTGAAGTACTCCTACGTACTGTTACACCAGGTTTCATATCCTTAAAAGACTAGATAATTTGTCAAAATAATAATAATAATAATAATAATAATAATATATGTTTGAATATAACTGCATACTGTTCATATATATACGCGCGCGCACACACACCTAAAGAGATCAAACCTGAAGCATATAATTGCAGACAGTCAAAACCTTGATGGGATAAAGTTGATCAAGGAGATGATATCTTGTAGTTTCACCGTGTTTCAACTCAATCCCAAAGTTTAGATCTGCTTGTTCCATCTGCAATCAAACTGGAAAAATGAAAATTTCGTTATTCATAATTTACAAATTGAACATTCCATTATTCATATACAAATTGAACCTTAAATTTGGTGCTTCAATGCCTTTTGCGTGATATTCTATATATGTGCAATCAGGACCGGCTCAATGGTATAAGCCATTGATGCGGCCGCCTAAGGCCCCAAGTGAAAAAAAGGCCCCTAAATTTTAACTAATAGTATTAATTAAGCCAAAATATTAACCATTAAATAAAACAATATTTTCTTATCAAATGAAAAACAAATAAAAAAAGATAAAGAAATGTTATGTCCACAACATTTTTCACAATACTTTTATAAAAATCTTAATAACAAATTGTTAAAAGTTGTTTTTGACAACAAAAAAAATAATTTTAGTGGTAGGTTCAACTAGAAAACAAGAAGCAACTTAGCACCTAAGATTTGTCATAAAAAATATTCTAAATGTTGCATTTCTGAAAGAAAAAAGAACAGGAAGAAAGCAATTTATAAAAAAATTCACAACATTTTTCACAATAGTCAAGTTAGCAAACTTTTACTAGTTTTCAACTAGATTCACCACTGACATCATGCTTTTAATGACTACTATCAATCTGCCACATCAATAAATGTAAAAGGTTTTGTCAAATTTTTTTGTGTTTATAAACTATTTAAAAAAAAAAATTCTATGCAGTTCATGTTGATTAATAGTAATTTTATATATAAAACAAGATAATCAATTTTCACCTTAGGCCCTCAAATACATCAAGCCGCCCTTGTGTGCAATTTTTTTTCCATCTCTTAAACATTTTTTTTCATATATTTTTCTAAAATTTGGAGTTGGACGTAATATATCAAAGTTGAAAAAGGCAATACAAGAATGCGTAGAACATATCCAAATTGCTTTATATTATTATATAGACCATGAACACAAGAATCATATACATTTTTATCAAATGGATGGATCCATCCCAATTCGGGACATGTACAACATAATTTTTCAAATTAAAGCACATTGAGAGAGATTTGTTTTACCAAAATTTTGGTTATTATATTGAGTCCAAATCTTCTGTCCCATTTTTCCTATACCACTCTATGCTCCACAAATTAAAACTTGACATGTGACCATTTATTTATTTAATTTTTACTCTTTTGCATTTTTTATTTCAGTCGCTCAAAATAAATATTAAAAAGATTAAAAAAAAGAAAAAATCCAAGACCCAACAACAGATCCCCATTGCTATCGCCACTGGTTCACTACCACCAATCCTCACCGGTGGAACTAACAAGAGGTCTTTGGCGTCATCAACGCAGTTATCCTCTGCCAGCAGACCACACAACCAGCTCATTGTCTTCTTCGAATCTATAAAACCCATATCCACTGCCTCTTTGTCTTCCTCAACGACGTTGTCTTCTTCAAATCCCATACAAGTTATAGCAAGTCAAAAGACCAAAAATCCACTAATGTTTACATAAGATCTCCACCAGAAAAATGGCCAACCAACATTTTAGCCCACCCAACAAACCATAAAGAGCCAAACTTCCAGAGAGACCCATTTCACTTTGTGGCCTGAATTTGCAAATCTAGATCAAAAAATAGGAGCTGAAATCTTAAGAGCCTTGGAGATCAGACAAAAGAATAGGAATCCAAATGAATGTTGGTTGTGGTGGTGGATGGCCGGCGTTGATGTCTCTGACGATCTTTTCTTAAAGCCGCCGGCGAACTTTGGTGGTGGAGGATCGGCAGTGAGATGTTTTGGGTTTTTTGTTTTTTTAATTTTATTTTGAGCGACTGAAATAAGAAATGCAAAAGAGTAAAAATTAATTAAATAAGTGGCCATGTGTCAAGTTTTAATTTGTGGAGCATAGAGTGGTATAGGAAAAATGAGACAGAAGATTTGGACTCTATTATATTAGGGTGAGGTGGCTTATATGGTATTTTTGGGGCGTTATTTTACTCACATGTAAATAGAAAATTAATTAGCACACCCCTACCCAAGAATTGGTAGGGCCTAACTATTTTCTTCTTAGGCAACCAAATCTCTTCCCCTCTACCCTCTCAAAAAAGAAATTGGAGAGAAAAATAGGAAAGTAAAGGGAGTTTGATAGGAAATTACCCATTTATCCAAGGGAGTCAATCTCGTACCGGTGGCTATACCGGTTTGACCAGTGGAAAGATATATTTCGGTACCGGTCAATACCGGTGTATCATTTCGGGTTTACCGTTATTTTTTATAGTTATATATATATATATAAGTATGTATGTATGTATGTGTGTGTACACACACATATATATTATAATAAATATAAAATTTTACCATAAAATATTACCTCAATTCAGAACAAATTATTCATGGTTTTAAAATTTAGCATCAATTAAAAAAAAAAAACACAGTATAAAAAATAGAAAGCTGAATTGTTCATTGTATACTAAGAAAACAAATAATACTAATAAGTTAATGCAAGTAAGTTACCATTCTGCCCTTACAAAAATTCAAAAATTACGAAACTATAAAAAAAATAAAAATAAATAAACAAAAAGCTTTTTTATGTACCAGTTGGTACGCTTGGTATTACTTGAAATTGGCTGATATGGCCGATACATGGCCGGTAGGCCAGTATTTAAACCGGTACAAAACATTAGCTTTTCGATACCAATATACATGCCAGTACGGTACATACTGACGGGTATGATGTCGACTACCTTGCATCTACCCCACTCTTCTCCCTTCTATGCTACTATGTGTTATTTCTTCTTCTTCTCTCTATTTATAAAAACTAGAGTATATTTATAAAAATTATATTTCCTATCCTCTCATTTTCTTTTCAACCAAATAAAAGAGTTTTTCATCCCCCACTTTTTGTCCTCCTAATCAAACAAAGCTCTAGTGTTAAGTCTCATCTTACTCGCAACTATTTCAGTGATTGCTAAACACATAAACTTCGTTGGACAAACACATAAATCTCCAATTCGGATGAATTAGAAATTTTGACTAAAAAAAAAAGCCTCTGAACATGTAAATAAATAACTTGAAATTGCCAATGAGCCTTGACTCAAATGGTAACTCTTCTTCTCATGTAGGTAGAGGCCCTAGAACTCAAATGGTAACTCTTCTTCTCATGTGGGTAGAGGCCCTAGAGGGTGAGATTGTAAAGCTAAAAATCCAATGGGCTGTGTGTGTTAACATCAAATAAATAAACAAAATAAAACGCACAACAAAATATACCCAAAAAAAAAAAAAAATGCTTGAAAAGTCTGGATATACCTCAACTTCAAGAATTCTGGTAATTCACTAATCCAATCATATAAACATCTATTGCCACCATCATTAATATTTTCTTCTTCTTGTTCTTTATCTCTTGAAGCTTTTACTCATTCCTCAAAAAAAAAAAAAAAAATCTTTTACTCCTAGCCCTCCTACACTTTGTTCTCTTCCTTTTCAAACTAGAACCATGTTTCTCTTCTCAAAAATCATTGAGACTGTAATCGTACAATTCAATGGCTTGGTAGTTGAAGCCTCTACAAATACATATAATCAAATAGATTTTGTAAAAAATATATATAGGATAATGGTATAGTTTTTAAGGAAATGAAATTTTATAAAGACACAAAATATAAATCCCGGAATATCCAGCATAGAATCTGAAATCTTTTAGAGGTAAATCTAATGGTAGTGATTACTTGCCATTACGCATTAGTTATATATAGGATGATGGGGTAGAGTCGTTAAGGAAACCAAATTTTATAAAGACAAAAAATATAAATCCCGAAAAATCCGCTATAGAATCTGAAGTCTTTTGGAAACAAATCAACTAATAGTGATTTCTTGCCTTTAAGCATGCATTATGTGTGTGTGTTTAAGATAACTTTTTTTAAAGACACAGCAACTGCAAATCCTGGAATATTCGGCATATAATCTGAAATATTTTCAAAGCAAATCTAATGCTAGTGATTACTTTTATTTTCATATGGTATAATCGGATGATGGTGTAGTTTTTAAGGAAACCAAATTTTATAAAGACGCAAAAAATATATAAATCATAGAATATCTGGCATTGAATCTGAAATATTTCTTTTAGAATGCGTTATGCATGTGTGTTTCAGGAATTCTTTTTTCTTAATACATTTTTTTGAGGTAGTTTTAATCTATGACGTTTGCTCCTAAAAATTTCTCTTTATCATTAGACCATGTCAATAAAAAAATATGAAATTTTAATGTTTTAAATGTTGTGAAAAAGAAATTATGTTCGCGGCATGTACTTTTGAAAACGGTGCTTGGGAGTTCTGTTTCACCATACTAGTCAATTACTTCTCAGATAATCTTTTGATATGTAAAGTAAAGAAATATAAATTAAAAATTGTACATGATATGTAAAGTACAGAAATATAAATTAAATATTGCATATTTTATGTACTATTTATTTTTATTAAATGATTGAATTATGCTAATGAACTATTTTATGTGAGTTTGGTTTTTGTTTATTTCTAATGTTATTTGCATTATGTTTATCAAAGATATGGTTTTTGGTAAGTTTTAAGTTTAATGTGTTAAAAAACTAAAAGTTAGTTTATATTAAAAAAAAAAAATTTTAAAAAAAACTGAAAGTTAGATTATTTGCCAAAAAATTGAGAAAAAAAAAAAAATTCGAACACACTTTTGGTTGGGAGGAAAAGACCTTTCTCCTTTGGGCCCTTTGGAAGTAAAAAGAAGTTGCATCCTTCATAAGGGGATATATGTTGGTAAATAGTGTATCCTTATAGAGGGTCTTTTAAAAATTTCAATTTGTTAGGGTCATATTTTATGTAATTGGCTAATCTTTTGACAAAATACACTTTACTTGTAATTGGGTTAATCTAAGTTGGGTTTAATACATCAAGAAATATTTTGTTTAAGTATATCAAGTGTTCGTATCAATGACATGAAGATTGATCCAAGAAACAAGTGAAGAAAATTTGCTTCATTAAGTCTCAATAGATAGCTCAACAGATATTGCTATAGAGACTAAATAAGAAGCTTGACAAATGACTCGATAGAAGCTCGATCTATCGAGAATTACGATTTTTAGATTTCCAAATCTAAAATTTGGCCCAACCTTATGTATTTGTTTAGAGTTTCTTTTCTCAAAACCCTTGACATATATAAGGCTTATTTTAAGAGCTGTCACACACGGATACAGAGACCAAGAGTTTATTTTTCTTTGTGAGAAGCTACTACGTTTGTATGTCATAGGGTTTTGTAACAATGGGCTTCTTGATCTTCATTGTTGATGAATTGAAGAACTTTGCAACCAATAACATCCATTCAAGTTGCTAGAGTTAGTTAAGTACTGGGATCTGTGAACATAGATTAGTCACAGATTGAAGATTTGTGCATCAAGAGAAATAAGGCAACTACATGATCAAGTCCAATTGGGTATTAGAGTAAAGGTTCAACTGTAAGTTGGTATTTCGAGATAGACCAAGGTAGTGGTAAGATTCCTTATACTTGTAATTGCTTGATTGTTGATTAGTGGATTCTTGGGAGTGGTGGCCTTAAAATCACCTGATGAGGTTTTTGCCTTACGAGAGATTTTCCCCATTTGTCAACAAATCACCATGTCAAATTTATTTTCCACTGCATTTAGTATTTTTAGTGATTTGTTGTTGCAAGCAATTTAACCTTATTAATCAACTTAGGTAATTGAATTAATTAATTCGTGTCAAGCTATCTTAACCCAACAAGTGGTATCAGAATGAGCACACTCCGATTAGATTTTAATCTTTGCTATGTGATCAATTAACTCCTGTTGTTATAGATTGTGGGAAATCTTTGATTATTCATTCTTTATTTGATGGTACTAACTATGCATATTGGAAAGTACACATAAAAGCCTTTTTGTAGTCTTTAGATGAGAAAGTCCAGCTAGCAATTGAAGTGCGTTGGACTAAACCTAATGATCCACCAGCATCGTGGGATGATACTATGCTTAAAGTTGCAAATTTTAACAATAAAGCACTAAATACTTTGTTTAACATTGTGACCAATGAGGAATTCAAAAATATCTCCTCCACTAATAGTGCAAAGGAAGCATGGACTATTCATAAGAATACCTACGAGGTCACAAAAGTTGTTACAAACTCCAAACTCGAGGTTCACTACTAGCTTTGAGGAAATAAGGATGGATGATGATGAGTCATTCAATGATTTCTATGCCAAGCTCAAGGACATAGTGAACTTAATATTTAATCTTAGAGAACAGATTCCAGAGCCCAAGATTGTCAGAATGATTCTCAGATCTCTACCAGAGAGATTTTATGCTAAGATCACTTTCATAGAAGAATCAAAGGACATTGATACTATTCCTTTGACAAAATTGATTGGAAATCTACATACCTATGAACTAGGTTTAGTAAGGGTTGACAAAGGGAGCAAAAGCAAGAATATGGCGTTGAAGGTTAAAAGTGATGAAAAAGATGAACATCTAAAGATGAGGATACTAAGCTTAAATCATACATCACTAGATAATTTAATAAGTTCATCAAGTATGCGAACGTCAAGACAAATGACAAGGATCGCAAACAATCTGGATTCTCTCAGTTCAAGTCCCAAGGCAAAGTCAAGAGAGAATTTAAAGATTCTGGACAAAACAGTAGTGTTCTTGTTGGGCCGAGGTGCTATGGATGTTAAGGGTATGGATATATGAAACAAGAATATCCTACATATCTCAAATCCATTGGTAAGAGCAAAGCCTTAGCTGCCACCTTGAGTGATACAAAACTAGAGGCAGGTTCTGATGATGGTGATCAAGAGTGAATAGTGAGTTCTTTCATAGCTACCATTGATTCTCCTGTGGAAGCAGTAGAATTGGTTGATGAGGAAGAAGAGCTGATGGAATCCAAGTTTGAGAAGATGGATGAACAAGATGACATCCACACTACCTACTCTAAGTTGTACAAGGTTTCCAAGAAACATGAGAAACTTTATAGGTTAGCTACGAGGAAGCTAAGTGAAGTGGAGTTGGAATGAGAGGAACTCTCTATCAAGGTTGATGAAGCTAATCAAACCATCGGAGCATTACGGTTGGAAAAAAACTTTATGGCTAAAAAGACCAAGAAACTGGATGCAGAATTGTTTCAAGTAAGAGCTCAATTGGAAAGGACTTCAAGTGCCAAGTTGGATGAAATCAACTTCCAAAAAGCTGCGTTTGACAAAATAGGTCTTGGGTATGATCATTCTCTCCCTTCCTGCAGTACCTCTTCTAATGCTTTAAATAGAGTCATTTTTTCCCTAATGCTAATATTGATAACTTTGAGGAAACTAATCCTAAAATTGAAAATGTGAGTGAGGGTAAACTTGATAAGGGAAAATCTATTCTAGGAGCACCCCCTAAGGTAACTAAGAAAGAGACTAAGTAGAATGATCATCGCTCTACTAACAAGAACTCTTAACCAAAGAAGCCACACTTCTGCAATTACTATGGAGCATCAAGGCACACACGTCCAAATTGCTGTAAGTGGCTAGCCACTGAACATAGCAACAATGTGTCATCCTTTGGTAGCCAAAATCAACTTCAACTTTCTTTGACTCCTCTTGGAGAACTTCTTAAGGCTGTCATGTTACTCTTAAACTTCAATGGATTCAACTTTCCTTCTTATTCATCTAAACAAAGGTTTAAGCAAAAGAAAGGAAAAAGATTCCAAGTGATTATGTCACTTTATGCTCTTCTTGTGTGTTTGTTTGTTTTTGAGTCAGTCTAGTTATTTATTTATTTTTATTTTTTTGTGTTTGTGTGTTTGTTTTGTTTATTGCTTTAATAAAAAAATGGGGAAAAATGAAAAGAAAATAAAAACAATGTGTGTTTGTATATATTAGTACTTGTGTACCTTGGATGGCCTTTGAAACAAAGTTTCTCAACTTTGTATCTCTTGTAGCTTAGATGAGCATCTTCATGCACAACTAAGTAATGTGAGCTACGTTTATGTGATTTGTATGTTTTGGTTGATCTTTTATCATTCATATCTTTGTCAGTCTTTTTGATGGAAATGACTAAAAAATCCTAAGAGAAAGGCATAAATAACCATCTTACAACTAAAACTCGTCAATCGTAAAACATCTGTGTGCAATTCATAAAAGTCATGCTCAGTAAGGTGTAGCACTTGCATAGCAAAAATTATATGTTTGGCTTACATAATTGGGTATCTTTTCTCTCTCCCATATGCCCATGCATTATATGCTTAAAATAAAAAATATGCAAAGAACATGAAAAGTAAAAAGAATCAAAATGCTTTTAAAATGGTTGCAAGCATGTTTAGAGGAGATGTGGGAGTTATATGATGTACCTCAAAGGTGATGTTTCCCATCAAACAATTATGATTGTGTGTGGTAGTATATGCTTACTAAACTGTTTAAACTTGTTTTTGAAATAAAATTGGTTAGACTTATTTAGTGTGTTTTGATCTAGGAATGCTTTGCATCTAGAGTTGATGATGTGTTTAAGTGCTTATCATGCTTCTTGGTTGCTAGTTTTGGTGTCTACCTTGATTGCATTTGGATTTGATGATGTGTTGTTTTTCTTCCTTAAAAAACCTTGTTTCAGGCTTCTCGAATATGCTCGATACCTCCTCAATAGAACCTCGATAGCATCTCAATACAAGTCTCTTTTATCAATATTTCTGGGTTTGTTCTCAATACCTCTCGATAGATAGCTCGATCCATCAAGCCAATTCTTTGGAGTCTCTGTCTACTCGATAGATGCTCGATACCTCCTTGATCTATTGAGAATCTTTTTCTGTCGATACCTCTCGATCTATCGAGTTTTTGTTCTCGATACCTTCTCGATCTATTGAGCTGTGTTTTTCTATATATAGTTGAGGTTCGATCTGGTTTGCTTAAATTTAAATATCTCTCTATCTCTTCTCTCTCGATCCAAACCCTTTATTTTCACAAAATACCTTCTTCCCTTCTCAATTTCAGCCTTTTCCAAGCTTGAATCCTTCGCTATGTGGTCTCTATCTTTTCTTTTCTTTATCTTTCTTGCATTTCATGCATTTTAGACCCAGGTTTTTTTTTTTTTTTTTTTTTTTTTTTTTTTTTTTTTTATGGGTGACTGTGAGAAACTGAGAAACTTGGGTGCTCTCAGAAAAGATTGTAGGCATTAGCACCTTCCCTTTTTAGGATTATATGGAGTCGCCACTTATTTTATAAGTAAAATAAGAAAAATTTACAAACTACAATATATCTTGAATAGTATGCATTTTTATTGTTGGAAACAATTACATCCTAGTAGGAAGAACTTTACATTGCTTTGATTCTTAGGTACAATCTAATAAAAAAGGAAAAATACAAAGTTTTGTTTCCTAGTTACATTCTACCTAAAATAAAATAAGACACTAATTCTACCAACCCAAAATTCTAAGGTTCGAGGGCCAGGTTATAGGATGAGAAGGTGTTAGGCACCCACCTTGCCCTGACAGAGTCTGGTCTTCTAGACTTTAAATGACCATTAAATACCCATATTTAGAATGTCAAATGATGTACAACAAATGCCATGTCAAATCCTAGACCTAGGGTTAAAATACTATATAAGAACCTTAGATCTACAACTTTATTTTGTGTAAAAAAATGGCTTGATGAGAATGTTGGGGAAAAATTTAAATCTGAATTTCCATAAAAGAAAAGGAATGAATTTTTAAGAAAAATTTGGACTTGGTTTGGATTTTTTAAATCTGAGATAAAAGCAAATTTTTATTTTGAAAACACTAATTTTTTTACAAAAAATGTAGATCTAGTTTTTACTTTTAAAAAAACATGTCATATTTTCATTCTGATAAATTTGTTTTTACAACCTTTGCTGTTTATAGGAGGAGTTTTATTTATTTGCATTCCATGTGTGCGCTACTTGTATTTTGCATATGTTGTCCCCTTAGTATTCATAACATCTGGTTTTTGTTACCTTCATGCTTGTATATGGATTCTTTGTTCCCCTTTGATCATTTTTACGTTTATTTGGTGAAGCTTAATTGCTTTTCGTGCCCTCTGTCAATCATAACAAAAATGGGGGGAGAAAATGTTCTTGTAAGGGGGAGATGTGTTTTATTTTTTTAGGAGGAGAGCATTATATACTTGGGGTTTGTGCCCATTTCTTTACCTCTTCTTTTCACTCAAAGATGGAAAGCATTAATCCATTGCCCTTTCGAATAGATAATATGAAGTTTGATCCAATTTGGCTAACACCAACACTATACTTGAAGAATTGGTTAGTTGTCTAGTAAGAAGTAAGATTAGCAGATAGTCTTCAACAAAAGAGAGAGAACGAAGAAGAAAATAATCAATATTTGCGATGCAGCATTTTGTATCAGAACCAGAAAGGCGTTCTTAATCAAATTATAGTTATAAAAGGGCGGGGGGCTTTCTAATATAAGATATGTAAAGAAAAAATTTATAAGTTTCACAATTAGATCATGTGAAACTCTTTTTCTTCTATTAAAGATACTAGTATGTAGCCCGTGCTACCCACGGGAATGATATATTATTAATCATGAGTTTATTTATGTTTAAAAGGCTAAGTTAAGTCTAAATTTATATTATTAACCAAAAATTTCATTAACAAAACTTAGCAGTATATTATTTTACACAAGAAAGATGAGCTTGGTGACAATGTTTATCCAAAAGATCATTCACGCTTTTGAATCTTCAATCTCTATTGGTGATTGAAATTTTCATAGCTTAAAAAATTTTAAATTATAAAAAAAATTAAAAAAAAAAAACCCTCAGAGTTGTACTCATTTTGTAGTTTTATGATGGGTCATTTTGTAACATAATGGGCATTTGTGTGAAGAAAAAACATCTGAAGTTCCATGGCTGATAAAAGAAATTCTCTCCAATCTCTTTTTATAGAGATATGGGTTTGTGCGTGTTTTTATATATCCTTCATAGTTGTATTATTATGAAGTAGGTCCAAAGGATTTAGATTGGTACTACCGATTTCCAAAGCATGAGTGTTTAATGTGTTATTAATTTCATTTCATTGGCTTCTGCACATGACAGCAAAATTAAAAACAATTAGATTGTACACGTGTATAATAAAATTGGACTCCAATTTCAAATTCTAATTGAACAATTGGAATGATAATATATGATAGTAACAACAATAGGAAAATTCAAATAAAATTTCAAATTAAATTGTAACAATCTGAATAAAAAATTCTAGTAGAAAGACAGGGTGGAGTGATCCACTCCAAGAAGGCGACCAAAGTTGCGTAAATATAGAATAATAAATCTCTTTTCGGAAAATTTACATATTTCATAACTTTTACCTTCATTGAAAATTTTAAAAATATATTGACTCACATCTGCTATCCAGACATCTATAGCCGGGTCCTCTCCAATTCGCATGAGATTCCATTAATCACTAAGTTCCTTTGCAGCCTACAAAAAGTATCATCCATTAGTCCATAGCAATGCTTTCTTCATTGTTATAGGCACCAAACCTGAACAAAAAGCCAAATATAAGGATAGTGAATTTTAGGCATAATGTGCATCTAATCACATATTAGCAATTTATAACAAATGTAAATATGCAAACTTCGTAAGTGAATAGTAAACAAAACTCAGTGTCAGAACCAAGAAGAAACACATTAATCTGAAACTCAGTGCAAATGTAAAGATGTAAACTTTGTAAGCAATTTATAACAAAGATGAAAACTTTGGCTTTGCTATTTTTTTGGAAATTATGCAATGTACCTAAACCAAGTTCTTATCACCGATATTAATCTCTTTGATTTTCACGTTTGATTGCAAAATCAAGAAAAAACTTAATTAGCACAGTAAATCACTTGACCCGATACATAGAAGTGGTTTTAATGAGAATGAGTCCACATACATTTAGTCACATGACGCAAAATTCAACTTCAATTTCAGATTTTAGACACATGGCACAAAATTAGAATTCTAATTTGGTGTACACACGTGACACACAATTAGAGTTCTAATTTGGAATTCAATTTCACACTCTCTCTGCTTCAGCTATTATTATATATATGTAGATTATGAGAATGAACCTACTACTGATCAAATTAATAAGCATTCACATCTAAGTTTGCATAGCAATATTTATTTTACCATTTAAAAAATTACTTTACCTATAATATCAATCCACTTTATAATACATCCAACATCCCAATCTCTATTTTTTTACTATGTCATTTAAATATTTTTTTTATTCTTTATTTACTATTTCTTCATTCTTTTTTATTATTTGTTTTTAGTGGTCATGATTGAAGAGAGAAGAATAGGAGACATTTATTAATAAAACCAGCCTCATCACATGTGTGTGTGATGAGGCTTTTTTTTTGTGTCATAATTTTTCATTCATTCTAAGTTAAGGTTTACACGTTTTCTCATTAAAATTACACATTTAGAATTTATAAGTGGATAAAGTAAATTGAAAATTAATAGAAGAGTGACCTTATTTTTTAGGCAATGTTTTAATAGGAGTTAGAATTGTATTTTTACCGGATTATCTTTTAGTTTTGTCTCTACTTAAACATAGGGGTGTATGGCGCATTTTTGAACCAAAAAAATGAGGTTCCTAAACAGAGGAAGCCTCTTAAATAGCAGTATAGATAATAACAAATTTCATTTTGAATTCAAAAAGATAACTCCTAAAATTTAGGATTTTTTACCTTCACGTTCATTTTTTTATTCCCTAAAATTTAGCATTTTTTATTCTTTTCTCATTCGAATAAATGTAAAACATCCGCTAGTTCTTTATTCTCTTCTTGGTTTAGCTGCCAGCTGGCCAAACACGGGCAACACCTACTAATTCCACTCTTCTGATTATTTCAATTCCATTAGCCCTTTGGCATTCTGATGTATGGGGCCCATCGCCTCTTTCTTCTTTCTTTGGTTATCGCATTCCTTTCTTAGAACTAATTCATAGGGGGTTAGTTCAAAGCTTGTCCAATTTTAAAAACAAAAATTAAAAAATCTAAGAGAATTCCTAAAATTTAGTATTCTTTCCCCCATGTTTATCTTATTTTTCCTATCCAAACACCTGAAAGTTTATGTGCAAGTTTTTTTTTTTTATTACAGTTACTGCTTATTTCTAAAGTTGATCTTTTCTTTTTTGTTCGAAAAATTAAAATATATATATTTCCAAATTATAAATCATTACTCCAAAAAATAGAAGAGTTTTTAAGCACATGCAATGCGTGTGTTTAAAGGCTAGTATAGTATAACTTGTTTTATTTTCTTAGGAGAATCACGATATATACGTATGTGTATATATATAGCTTTCTTTTTCTCAGAAAATAATATTTTGTTTCAAAATAGAAAGTTAGAAACATTATCAATGAAGAACTTGGCTTTGGTTCAGAGCCTCTAGTGCGTTAACTCATTAGGATGATGACATATTGATACATAAGCAAAAGTAGATATGTATCACAATTGTGACAGGTCTAGTACATTGGACATTTGGACCAAGCTTTTGCCCATTAACCAATGTCTTTGCTTTCATTCTTTAGGCATGGTACATGATACTAACAACGGGATAACCCACAATACACGTCCAGTGGGGCTTATTGAGTTAACTTAGTTGTTCATATTAGATATCCTTTCTTAAACTTAGTAAAATGGGAATATATTATTTTTGTTTTTTTGTAAAACATCCATGTCCAAAGTCCTAGCACGTAAAATGGGAATATCTATTCAAGAAATTGCTCTACTGTCAATATTGATTTCGACAGAGTTTTCGTAAGGCAAAAAGTTTTTGACCTTATGGTTGATGAAAATAAGGGTATTTATAGGGAAAATGAGAGTTTAGGGTTAGGGTAGAGGTTTGAACAGCCAGTTGATCAAATTGGTTACTCTAAAATCTCACAAAAATGAAATAGAGTGATTTAATGTTTTGTCTAGAGAGTGTGAGACCATGAAATTCTACCATGTGACACACTCTTAGAAAAGATAATTGAAATACTCTTAAGCTATATCAAAGATAAGAACAAATTAAAAAATTAGGATTTTTTGTTTCTTTGATTGAATGTTTTAAGACTTTTGCAATTAAAGAATAATAATTATTTGCAAAACTCTTTGTTTTTTTTGGCTCAATGTTTCAAAAAATTTCTAATTAAAAAAGAAAAATGCTAACAATTGCCAATCCATTTAAAAAAAGTTTTTTATGGGAAATGAAAAAAAGTAATTAATATTTTAACAGCTTTTTTCTTTTTTCATAAAAATAGTATCAAAACTTTCCTAAAATGGATTATTAACCAGTGCCCTAAGGGCACTCGTTAGTATTTCCCATTAAAAAATAAGGACTCTTCCCTTTTCACCTCTTGCTGTTCTACTCATTTATGATTGTTAGAAATATTTGATTAAATGATTAAATTTATCGATTATTAAAAATAAAAAAATTTTGTCCTTGTCTCCTCCACGCTATCTTCTATTAAAAATTTCAAGTATTGGGTCTCACCTACTAAAAGAGATTTTGAGCTCACATATGAGGGAAAAATATTAGAATTATGTAATTAAATGATTAAATTTATCATCTTCTAATAAATTAAACTTTTATGAGAATTTGTAATTTAACAAAAAGTACTATGAAAGTTTCCAAATTTTCTTTTTATGCCTTCCAAACATTGAAAAACTACACCATGTTTCAGGTGTATGTTGCTTTCCACTCACAGCCGAGTGGGTCCCACGACTGATGGGACCCACCAGCTGTGAGAGGAAAGAAGCATGCACCAAAAACAGAGGATACTTCCTCCCAAATCAGGTCTTCCTTATCTTTCCCAAGAAAGTATAAATTAGCTTGCATTGTTTCATGCCAATGGATTTCGTCTATTTATTTTTTGTAATAAGTATTTTGATAGATGCATATTTGTGAAAAAGTGTCAACAACACGTTGCATTGAAAATTTGCAAATTGCAATAGCCAATGGATTTCGTCTATTTATTTTTTGTAATAAGTATTTTGATAGATGCATATTTGTGAAAAAGTGTCAACAACACGTTGCATTGAAAATTTGCAAATTGCAATCCTTGTTGGTTTTCTAAAGCAAGGGGAAAATAATAAACAAAGAAACGAATACAAGATCTTATAACTTTGTCCATCTCCCGTATCAACTCCGGCGACGACTTGACTTTAGAAAATTGTTTCATGAGTTGTCTATCTTCTGTCATTTTCCTGAGTAAACAACACTGACACTAGTGCCTTCAGTAACCTCATTTGTTTTGCTTTTTTAACTTGTTGGCTTCCTTCTTTTCCATGTCTTTGTCTCCATTTTACGTATACGGTATATCCCACAAGCTAGCAAATCAAATTCCGACATTTGAGCGTTTTCTTTTTATGCCTCATTACTGTGAAACTGTGTTGATTGTTACAGATCGATCTGACGCCCCTTCTGTTACGTAGTTGACGACTAGTGCCTTAGGGCGTCCCTTCAATTACGCGCTTAGATTCTCTAAAAGACAATTACGCACTTAGATATGCTGTTGCGACATCAGTGCCGGCCCCATCTGCCCATGTAGGCTTGATGTCGCATGCATGCACTGTGATACAAAGGTCTAGAAATATAAAAATTTTCACAATGTTTTTCATTAATATTGAGAAAGACAAAATGTTAGTCGAAGTTGTATCAATATTATATCTAAACCAGAAGTGATATAATTGTATAAGAGAAATGTTACATTTACAACATTTCCTCAACACTTTAATAATAAATTTTATGTGACAATACCACTGTGCACCCTTGGTGCGATAGTCACTCCACAAGTACAATTGCTTGTGAGGCAAGGGGGACAAGGGCCTAGATTTTAGTCTTTAGGAAAGAGCTTCACATTATGTGACAATAAATCCTATGTAGTAATTGTATGTGGTAAATTTTTAAAAATTTTGTATCTATAACATTACTATTAGTGTGATATTAATACATGAGACTTTGGATTTTCTCTATTAATACTCTCTCTTAATTTGACTTTGAAATTTGGATGCTTTTTATTTTGTATAATACTAATTATTGAAAACAATCTATTACCATAATTATGTGATATTCTGAATGAAGTTTGTGGTGTGCCTACGTATTAAAACTCATTTTCCTCTTTATTGTGTATATGTGTGTGCGTTTGTTTCTCAAAAAAAAAAAAAAAACTCGTACAATCTTCTGTTATCGAATAAGAGTATTCTAAAAATAAGTTGGTGTCCTTTTTTTGAGGGGGAATAAGGTGGTGTCTTGGCCTAAAATAAAATGCAGTCATTATATAGCAAACCATATAATTTGAAATTCTATATTATGATTATTATCTATAAAAGGGAAGATGAAAGAGAAATATTAAACAAAGATTAAAACTGAGATAGAGAAATAACACAACAGACTAACTTTGTTCAACGTTTTGGCTTACATCCTGTAGTATAAAATCCCAAAGATCTATTATATATCTTTATTATTTTAATTATGTATCATAAAATATAACCAAGTACATATAATAATATAAAATTAAAAGAAAAAAGGTACACCACAAACTCTTCTAAAAAAAGACATAGTAACTTTTAAGCGATAGTGAAACAAGTTATACGATATATAACACATTCTCTTAATATAGATTATTATAACATGATTGGCCTATAGTCACATTATAAAGCTCAAAATAACTACATAGTTTTATAACGAGATATACTTCAATACAATAGGACTTAGATGGTACTCCTAAATGTATTGTGATGATGCCAAAATCGTCAGTTGAATGGGTTTGTCCAGATGGATCAGCACGGGTTCGTCCTTGAGACCTGTTGGGTTAAGAACAAAATCCTCCATTTGGGATCACCTGTGTGATGCCGGCCATAGAGTCTATGATGATAAAGTCAGGTAATGAATCTTTCAAGAATAGAAAGAACTTGTTGATAGGAGTACTAAGTATATGCATGTCCCTCTTTTGGGATTTGACAAGTCTGTATATATAGGCTTTCTTGAGTAGCCGTTGTCCTCCTTAAATGGTGAATTCAAGTTTGCTTGGGTAACGCCTCAGGTCTTTACTAGGTCTTTATGAGGGATCCAACGGTCTCCTCGCTAATATGTAACCGCGGGAGCATTGAATGGTCGCTTTTATGGTGTCCGGTCTTCGTCTAGGTTGGCTTTCCCTGGACGAGGGTACTTATCCTGTCCATTAGTTGCCCCCCAATTCTGAGGTTGTCCATATGTTTCATGACGACATTGGGAATATGAAAAAGTCTTTTTGCTCGGATGAGATTGTTGGTATTTTCATTGTTTCCGCATTTAAGGCGGAGTGGCGGCATTGTACGTGTCATGGCCATGTGGCACGTTCTGACTAGTGGATATCAATGCTTCACTCAAGGGTCCTTTGGGTTTCTTGCCGCTTTTCAGTTTTTCGTGCCCAGCATTTTAAACTATTTTGCTTTTCTCTTTCTCTTTTACTTTTCTTGCCCTTGTTGCTTTGTGTTTTCCTTCTCCAAGCTTTCTGATTTTCGTCACATTTTCCTTTCTAGGACTGTTCTTTTGAGGTGCAGTTTCTTTTCCTTTGCTTTACTCTTTGTAGCGAAAAATTGCTTGTCTTTCCTTTTTCATTTTGGGATAGGAATTTCATCCCTTTTTTCCTTTTTGAGTTCCATGGTTGAAAGCTTTGAGATTAGGTGACCCTGCCCTTCCATTTCGTTTTTCTTTGCGCGTTAATGGGCTTCTTTAGGTTCTTCCTATACCTTTTGCCCTTTAATTGAAGGATTTGTGATTGGGGGCAATGGCTTAGGTTTAGTGTTGGCCAATCTGCTTCCCTTGCTTCGTCAGTTAGTGAATTGGTTCGAGGGATTGGTGGGTGATCGAGGGGCTATGTCTGAAGTAAGATCTAGCAAGTTGGAAACTAGGTTTTCGTCTAGCGATGACCCTGTTGAGGCGGAGGTTGACACCGCTGCCTTTAGTCGGAGGGAGGTTTGGGCTTTTAATGCCCTTAGTAAAGAGTGTGCGCTAGACATTGACACTCTTTTTAGGTTTAGGGATAGGTTCCAGTTTCCCGAGGAGGTTAGGATTTGTCTCCCTTACGAAGAAGAGAGGGCTTGCCACTTCTCATTTAGGGAAGTGTGCTTTTATGGGGCAGCTTTCCAGTGTGGCCTTAGGTTTTCCGTCCACCCTTTTATCATGGAACTTTTGAACCATTTTAACATTGCTCTCGGGCAACTTATGTTGAACTTGTGGAAGATAATGGTCAGCTTTATAGAGATTTGGATGATCGTCACTGATGGGGATATGATCAAGCTGGACGAATTTTTTCACCTGTATCGTCTAAAGGAGTTAAAGGAGTATGGGTATTACGAACTCATGCATTGGGTTAGGAAAGCTAGGATCATTACTGATCTTCCTTTGTCTTTTCGGTATTGGAAGTCTTGGTTGTTTTTTGTGTCTGGGAACAAATGGGAGACTCTTTCTGATGATTTTTGGGGTGAACACCCTAGGTTACTTCGTCGTTGGAGAGCCCCAAGTCTAGGTGCCCTGTCTTTCTGCAAGTACTTTCTTCTACTTCTTTTTCCTTGGCTTGTTACTAACCTCTTATTTGTTGTGTTTATGTAGTTAAGAAGCATCTAAAACTTAAGAGTAGGTACAAAGAGCACGTCAAAGCTTCTACTAAATACACTAAGACACTTTTGACGATCTGGTCGATTTGAGAACATTGGCTTGTCATTACCTTCGTCCAGAGCCTTCCCCTTTTGTTCTATGTGTTATTGAAATTGAAGAAAATAGTAAGTGTTCTTTTGGTTTGTCCTAAAAAAACCTTCTTTTTTTTTTTTTTTTTTTTTTTTTGCACCTCATATGACTTTTCTTTTTCCTTAGGTGTTGGGTAAGACGATTCATATTACCTCGGAGTACTTGGGCCATAAGGCAAATGCAGTATCGGCGGGTTCAAAGGTGGACGCTTTGGAGGCCGAGAGTGCGAAGCTGAGGAGGGATCTGATCTTTGCAATGGATGAGGCTAATTCTGCCGAGGAGAGGGCTAAGTTTTGACAGACGAGTTGAAGGTTGAGAAGCAACTGACTTTGGAGAAGGACGAGCGATTGCAAGCGGCGAACTAGAAAGTCAAGACTGTGGCTGCTAAAGCTATTGAGGCCTTTCAACAGGCTGAGAAGTACAACACTGTGCTCTTCAACTAGTATTACAAAGGTTTCGAGCTTCTTTGGCAATACCTCATCAAGCACCCCTCAGGAGTGGATTTAGACAATTAGACTTTGAGGCAATTGATAGAGAGATGGAGATTGATGAGGCCTCCCAATCTACTATAGTGGTTCCTGAGGACAATGCACTGAGTGGGGTTGGCCACAGATCCAAAGGTGCTGCTCCCAATGTGGCTGGTGGGAATGAAGTTGCTACTTAGCTATTTATAAAATTTATCCAGTACATTTTTTTGTTCTTATTTCATTTTGGCGCCCAGTGTGTTTTTTGGGCTTTATATTCTGCTTTCAAGACAATGCCTTTTGCCTAGTGTTTTTGGGCTTTAATTACTGATCATGGGAAAACTTACATATTTATGCTATGGTTTATTTTCATACCTTTGATGGTTTTTCTTATTCTTTTATGGTCATCATGTTGACCTTCTTGGTGATCTGCATGTGACTTGCACTTTTGCGAGAATTCCCATTTGCTTATGCTTTTCGTTAGTGATTTATATCTGTCAGCGACTTACCTTCATTTAATGAATCTCGTCACTTGACCTCCTTCATGTGATTTACATCCATTTAAGGAATTTTATCACGTGGATTCGTCAGTGATTTCCTCCTCCAAGGAAGTTACCACTTAGCCTTTTTTGGGTGACTTACATTCATTTAAGGAATTTTATCACTTGGCTTCATTAGTGATTTACATCGTCTAAGAGATTTTATCACTTAGCCATTTTTTTAGGTATTTACATTCACTTAGGGAATTTTATCACTTTGCTTCGTCAGTGATTTACATCAACTTAAGGAATTTTATCACTTAGCTTCGTGGTGATTTAATCAATTTAAGGGAATTTTATCACTTAGCCTTTTTTAATGATTTACATCCACTTAAGGAATTTTATCACTTGGCTTCATTAGCAATTTACATCCGTCTAAGGAATTTTATGACTTAGCCTTTTTTGGGAAATTTACATCCACTTAAGGAATTTTATCACTTAGCCTTTTTTAGGTGATTTACATCCACTTGAGGAATTTTATCACTTGGCTTCTCTTGATTTACATCCATCTAAGGAATTTTATCACTTGGCCTTTTTTATTTATACACAATTTGCTGAAATATTTACTTAATAGTATTTTTATTGCTTTATTTCAAGTAAAGGTGCCACTGTTGTGAATACAATGGTGTTTCTAGTTCTATAATATACTTTTTCAGATGCTCATGTTCCATGGTCGTTCATGGACTCCAGGTGATAGCTGCCTTATCTAGAGTAGTGGATGACTTTGTAAGGTCCCTCCCAAGTTTCCGAGCTTTCCTTGGGTTGGATTCTTTGTTGCCGATGTGACTCTGCGGAGGAAAGATCTCCTCTTCAAGTCTCCTAAGCTTCACTCTCTTGTTTTAATATGGTCATCTTTTGCTGATATTTTGTCATCTTCTGGTACGCTTCCTTTCCCATTTCATCCAGCAATCCAAGTTGACTTTTAACTGGTCGTCTTACCATCTTCATGGAATGCCTCTCTTCTCATGCTGATGACTCCTACTTCAACTGGTATTACTGCTTCTGTGCTGTAGGTAAGTTTGAACAGCTCTCTCCTTAGAGGTCCTCATAGTGGTTTGTACACCCACAAGACATTGGGAGTTCTTTTGGCCACCACCCTTCCCTCTTCTAGCCGAACTTTAATGATCTTCAGCATGTTCGGTTCATCACTTCAGTCTGTCCATTGGCTTGCGGGTGTCTAGAGAGGAAAACTAGTTCTTGATTCTAGTCCGAGCAAAAGTTCCTGAAGTCTTGACTATCGAACTAGCGTCCGTTGTCCGATATTATCATCCATGGTATCCTGAACTTGCAAACTATATTTCTCCACACAAAGTTCTGACCTTTACCTCCATGATAGTTGGTAGTGCTTCTACTTCAACCTATTTCGTAAAATAGTCAATTGCGACCGTAGGAATTTTACCTCTTACCTTAGGGTAATGGGCCTACAATGTCAATCCCCCACTAGAGAAGGCCACGAGGAGGTTATAGGTGTCAACTTCTCTCCTGGGATATGCTGAATATTCCCAAACCCTGACACTTGTCACATCGTTTGACGAACTTCCTTGCTTTTCTACATGGTAGGCTAGAAATAACATGTTCTGATGATCTTACTTACCAGAGACCTTGGCCTATTGGTCTCGCATATTCCTTTGTGGACTTCCTCCAGGATGTACTTAGCTTCACTTTCTTTGACACATTAGTAAGGCATAGAGAACCCCTTTTGTATAAGGAGTCATTTAGGATGGTGAGCCTAACTGCTCTCTTCCTGACTTTTCTGGCCTCCTCAACGTTTGCTGGAAGTCGTCCATCTCAGAGGAAGGATAGGATTGGGGCCATCCAACTGTTTTAGCTTTGAATCGCGAAAGTGTGAAATTCTTNGATGGGCGTTATCCCTCAAGGGCTCCCCGCGGAGCATCGAAGCTGGGAGCCAGGCCTGGGCCTCGGAAGATGTGGTGCGACGACCTGCCTCTCCTGGCTCTTGTCACTTATTTTAAGCTGCTGGGACGGCCGCAGAGTAGGGTCCTCCTCCTGCGAGGGCACCGTCTTCTATCCATAGGCTTTTACCTTTATCCTTCTTCTTCTTGGGGCCGGCAGGCACGGACCCAGAGGGCGAGTGCGTCTGTGAAGGAGGAGGGAGCTTCTGCTGAGTGGAAGTCGACCTAGTCTGCGGAGGAGAAGGGGGAAGTTTCTATTGGGACTTCCCGGCTGACCCTCAATCAGGTCCAACAAGTTGGTGGCGGGCTTCCTCTTGTAACCATTGTTGGCGGAGGAGGGGCTCTTGAAGCAAGGAGGTCTGCTTCGCTTAAATTAGGATCACCCAAGTCCCCGGAGGGTCTTCGGACTGATCAAGCTGAGCGAAAACGTCAAACGCGTCCTTTCCCTCTTTGGGTTTTCCTCGACGGCCTCGACAAACGGTTGGGAAGAGGAGGGGACGGCTAGCGTGGCAGCTTCCTGGTCAGAGGGCTCCTCGGGGAACGAAAATCCATCCTCGGTCACAGTAATCCTTTGAAGCCGAGGATCGTTGGCTCGGATGATGTGCTTTGGAATCGGGAACGATTTCTGGGCAGGTTTATACCCCAAAATTATGTGGGCGACCCTGACACGATGAGAAAATCCTCGTTGAGCCCCTTGCTAGACTCGGGGAGGCACTGAAGGAGCCGCACCCTGTCGTCTCTCGTCTTCAGGTAATACGACTTGCCCTTAAGAAGCTGAAGGTTGTAACATTAGTTCACGTCATTGTGGGTCAACCTCAGCCCCATCTTCTCGTTCAGGGCGTCCACACAGCCCCGAATCCTAAAGACGTTTATCCCACACTGGGTGGGGGCCAACCGGAAGTGCGTGAGGTAGTCCCTCATCACCGGCCCCATGGGGATCGTCATTCCCCCTTCAAGGAAGGCGACGATGGGAATTACCACCTCGCCCTCATGTCTGTGTATGCGCCAATCCCCATCCTCACAATATCTCAGACCTACATTGCCGGGAATTCTGTAGTCGGTGATGAATTTCTCCATCACCTCCTCAGTATCGACGTATTTCTTAAACCTACCTATCCCAGTTGACACCTAAAAGGACTAAGAAAGAACATGCGAAGTAGAAGAAATGGTAAGGAGAGAGAGCTCAGAGAGGGATAGAGCGACTTACTGAAAAGAGGAGGAGCTCCTCGGACAGGCTTTTTGTGCTAGAGATGCAAGTGAGAATGTGGCTGAACTCAGGAAGGACGCACGAGAATTCTTGATTACAAATGAGGAACAGGAAGAAGCGGTTCGTATGGATATTTATACCCCAAATCAAGGAGCCATGCGGGTTTTCCCACCCATAAATGCGAGAAGAACCTCTACTGTTGGATTGGTAACGCCTCATTAGACGTGGGGAGCACAGAGCCGCCTGAATTTAATGGTGGGCACGTTACGCGCTCCGAAACGTCAGCGATGTGCCTTGGGCAGATGAATAGACCCCAGTACTGACGGGGGGGGGGGGGGGTAAGGCCGAGGGTGTCAAAATCCTTCTCCCCGCTCGAGGATGCGTGCAGCAAGATTTTGAGGGGCTATTGTGGGGCCAGAAAATCGGGTAGCCTTGGCCACTCCAAGCCAGGCCAAATGGCCCACGCCGGGGATGCATGATGGGACCGAGGATGACCCTGTCCTCGGGCGTCCGAGACCTCGGAAAAACACGAGGACCACCCCACCATAGGACTCCTTGCATATCTGAGGAGGGGAGGGCCCACTGCCATGTGTCGGCGGCAGAAACACGACGAAGGAGCGAGCCCTAGGTGGACTGTCACCTCTGCATTGAATACGCTCACCTAACCCTCCTGCCCGCATTAATGGGGATGTAACCCCTTGACAGGGCAACATCGATCAGGGTGAGCCACTTGAGCACGGATATGACCTTTGATGGGACAGATGGTCAGGAAAGAGGCCAATAGATGATCAACAGAAGGAAGAATGAATGTGGGGGGTGAGATATAAAGGAAGTGAGCAAAGTGTAATGGAGCGGGAGTTTTAGGGGGAGTTTTAGAAGGGAGGGAGAACCTCCTCGGCCATGGGCCAAGGAGCATCCCTAGATTGTAAATCAGGTTTATTACCCCTCAATAAAGAAAAAAGGAGTTTGGGCTCCAATGGAAGCCGGTGAGCGCCTAAACCTTCGATCCACTCTCTACAAATGTATTGTTGGGGAACTTGGGCTACAAAAGGAACCCCTACAATTACTATTAGTGTGATATTAATACATGAGACTTTGGATTTTCTCTATTAATACTCTCTCTTAATTTGACTTTGAAATTTGGATGCTTTTTATTTTGTATAATACTAATTATTGAAAACAATCTATTACCATAATTATGTGGTATTCTGAATGAAATTTGTGGTGTGCCTATGTATTAAAACTCATTTTCCTCTTTATTGTGTATATGTGTGTGTGTTTGTTTCTCAAAAAAAAAAAAAAAAAAACTCGTACAATCTTCTGTTATCGAATAAGAGTATTCTAAAAATAAGTTGGTGTCCTTTTTTTGAGGGGGAATAAGGTGGTGTCTTGGCCTAAAATAAAATGTAGTCATTATATAGCAAACCATATAATTTGAAATTCTATATTATGATTATTATCTATAAAAGGGAAGATGAAAGAGAAATATTAAACAAAGATTAAAACTGAGATAGAGAAATAACACAACAAACTAACTTTGTTCAACGTTTTGGCTTACATCCTGTAGTATAAAATCCCAAAGATCTATTATATATCTTTATTATTTTAATTATGTATCATAAAATATAACCAAGTACATATAAAAATATAAAATTAAAAGAAAAAAGGTACACCACAAACTCTTCTAAAAAAAGTCATAGTAACTTTTAAGCGATATGAAACAAGTTATACTATATATAATACATTCTCTTAATATAGATTATTATAACATGATTGGCCTATAGTCACATTATAAAGCTGAAAATAACTACATAGTTTTATCACGAGATATACTTCAATACAATAGGACTTAGATGGTACTCCTAAATGTATTGTGATGATGCCAAAATCGTCAGTTGAATGGGTTCGTCCAGATGGATCAGCACGGGTTCGTCCTTGAGACCTGTTGGGTTAAGAACAAAATCCTCCATTTGGGATCACCTGTGTGATGCCGGCCATAGAGTCTATGATGATAAAGTCAGGTAATGAATCTTTCAAGAATAGAAAGAACTTGTTGATAGGAGTAATAAGTATATGCATGTCCCTCTTTTGGGATTTGACAAGTCTGTATATATAGGCTTTCTTGAGTAGCCGTTGTCCTCCTTAAATGGTGAATTCAAGTTTGCTTGGGTAACGCCTCAGGTCTTTACTAGGTCTTTATGAGGGCTCCAACGGTCTCCTCGCTAATATGTAACCGCGGGAGCATTGAATGGTCACTTTTATGGTGTCCGGTCTTCGTCTAGGTTGGCTCTCCCTGGACGAGGGTAATTATCCTGTCCATCAGTTGCCCCCCTATTCCGAGGTTGTCCATATGTTTCATGACGACCTTGGGAATATGAAAAAGTTTTTTTGCTTGGATGAGATTGTTGGTATTTTCATTGTTTCCGCATTTAAGGCGGAGTGGTGGCGTTGTACGTGTCATGGCCACGTGGCATGTTCTGACTAGTGGATATCAATGCTTTACTCAAGGGTCCTTTGGGTTTCTTGCCGCTTTTTAGTTTTTCGTGCCCAGCATTTTAAACTGTTTTTCTTTTCTCTTTCTCTCTTACTTTTCTCGCCATTGTTGCTTTGTGTTCTCCTTCTCCAAGCTTTCTGATTTTCGTCACATCTTTCCTTTCTAGGACTGGTCTTTTGAGGTGCAGTTTCTTTTCCTTTGCTTTACTCTTTGTAGCGAAAAATTGCTTGTCTTTCCTTTTTCATTTTGGGATAGGAATTTCATCCCTTTTTCCCTTTTTGAGTTCCATGGTTGAAAGCTCTGAGATTAGGTGACCCTGCCCTTCCATTTCGTTTTTCTTTGCACGTTAATGGGCTTCTTTAGGTTCTTCCTATACCTTTTGCCCTTTAATTGAAGGATTTGTGATTGGGGGCAACGGCTTAGGTTTAGTGTTGGCCAATCTGCTTCCCTTGCTTCGTTAGTTAATGAATTGGTTCGAGGGACTAGTGGGTGATCGAGGGGCTATGTCTGAAGTAAGATCTAGCAAGTTGGAAACCAGGTTTTTTTCTAGCGATGACCCTATTGAGGCAGAGGTTGACACCGCTGCCTCTAGTCGGAGGGAGGTTAGGGCTTTTCATGCCCTTAGTGAAGAGTGTGCGCTAGAGGTTAACACTCTTTTTAGGTTTAGGGATAGGTTCCAGTTTCCCGAGGAGGTTAGGATTTGTCTCCCTTACGAAGAAGAGAGGGCTTGCCACTTCTCACTTAGGGAAGTGTGCTTTTGTGGGGCAGCTTTCCAGTGTGGCCTCAGGTTTTCCATCCACCCTTTTATCATGGAACTTTTGAACCATTTTAACATTGCTTTTGGGCAACTTATGTTGAACTTGTGGAAGATAATGGTCAGCTGTATAGAGATTTGGATGATCGTCACTGATGGGGATATGATCAGGCTAGACGAATTTTTTCACCTGTATCGTCTGAAGGGGTCAAAGGAGTATGGGTATTACAAACTCATGCATTGGGTTAGGAAAGCTAGGATCATTACTGATCTTCCTTCATCTTTCCGATATTGGAAGTCTCGGTTGTTTTTGTGTCTGGGAACAAATGGGAGACTTTTTCTGATGATTTTTGGGGTGAAGACCCTAGGTTACTTCGTCGTTGGAGAGCCCAAAGTCCAGGTGCCCTGTCTTTCTGCAAGTACTTTCTTCTACTTCTTTTTCCTTGGCTTGTTACTAACCTCTTATTTGTTGTGTTTATGTAGTTAAGAAGCGTCTAAAACTTAAGAGCAGGTACAAAGAGTGCATCAAAGCTTCTACTGAATACACTAAGACAAATTTGATGATTTGGTCGATTTGAGAACATTGGCTTATCATTGCCTTCATCTAGAGCCTTCCCCTTTTGTTCTATGTGTTATTGAAATTGAAGAAAATAGTAAGTGTTCTTTTGGTTTGGCCTAAAAAAACCTTCTTTTTTTTTTTTTTTTTTTTTTTTTGTTTCTGCTGTTTTTTTTTTTTTTTTTTAAATTTCCTTCTTTAGTTTTTTTTTTGTCCTTTTCCTTTTTTTAATCTCCTTTAGTTTTTTTTTTTCATTTTTTTTTTAAATTTCCTTCTTTAGCTTTTTTTTTTCCTTCTCTGTACACTTTTGGTGCTTTTAATTTTTTGTTCATTTGTATTTTTTTTCTT
>NW_027069499.1:1306080-1359116 GCF_002906115.3 Quercus suber
TATAGTGGTGTTTTTAAGCTCCTATAGTGACGTTTTTAAGCCTTGTAGTAGCGTTTTTGAACTTGATTTCCATAAAATCGAGTTCCATGCTTTTTTTTTTTTTTTTTTTTTTTAAGTTTGATCGGGCATAACTTAATTTTCTATAGATCGAGTATTTCGTAAAAACTCGATTTTAAAGTAATCGAGTATCGAAACAAGGGCATATCCCTATATAGTTTGCAAACAGGGGCAAATTGCTAAATAAATAAAAAATAATAATTAAGGCAAAAGGCCAGATAGTCTGTGTTTAGACTCTCTCATATGTTTTTGATACCATTCATATCTTTTGTTAAAAAATGTCTAAGTTGCTATAAATTTTATGAAAAAAATAAAACTTTAAATTAATATAATAATGAATTTAATTAGTTTCACTTCAATAACAAAATAAATAAATGCAATTCGATGGCCAATATAAATCAATATTGCTTCCTCAATGAAAATTACGATGATAAATATTGATCAATACGATACAAGAATATCTTGTTAATTAGAAATTTTATCATTTGAAAGCTTTTTGTATTTAAGCTTTTATTTAATATTTAATTTGGCCTCTTTAGAAAAAAATTTGGTTCCACCATTGTGTAATGTTGGCCCTTTGAACCGGGGATGTAAAAAAAAAAAAAAAAAAAAATCTATTTTGCATCCTTAAACACTACTTTATCAACTTATTTTACAACTCACCCTACATCCATGTTTTTTTTTTTTACATACAACCCAATAAAATAATATAAACTACCTAATAAAATAATAATAAAAATATTATTATCTCTTTTTCCCCACTCACTTTTTCTCTTCACACATAACCACACATTAAAATAATATTTTTTTTTTACAACCTATGGATAGTAAAGTTGCATCAAATTTTTTTAAGTTTACAAACCTAGATGGAGTGGGTTTTGGGTGGCTTAGGTTGTAAAATAGCAACTAGTGAGTGTTTACAGTATATGAGTTTATTTTTTGTATTGGGTTATAGTTGTATTGGGCTTACTTTTGTTCTTGAGGTTTTGTCATGAATTGACAAATGAGGAGATTGTTAGAGTCGTGTGTTTCGGTATTGTCAAACTATGCCAAATTATGTGTCTTTTATTGAGTTTTGAGTTGTCTTAAAATTGTAATTAAAGATCAAGTTGAATCAACATTGTAGTAAATAAGTTGTTTCTCATCAAAAAATAAAAAATAAAAAAGCAAGATAGTGAATTAATAAAATGACGTTTGCTGGTACAAAATTGACAACTCTATTATGATGTTTATTAAAGAGAATTGAAAAATAAAAGGCTTTAAACACTAATTAGCATTTACAACTCTGTTATGATGTTTATTAAAGAGAATTGAAAAATAAAAGGCTTTAAACACTAATTAGCATTGTTTGTTTTCTTTCTTACCTTTATTGGTGAAGTCATTTTCATTGTGATTTAACCATATCAAGGTGTTTTAATAGAAATGGAAAATGGATAACATAGATGAATATTGTAAAATAAATATTGACATATAGTGTTTTTGAAACATTTTTTTACAAAACAGTTGTAACAATATACTTAATTTCCTATAATCAACCAATCATCAATATATATATATATATGCAAAAACTCATGCGGGAAAATATGAGGTTTTGCCATATAGCTCACTTTTTGAAAAATGAATTCAAATACTCTTAAGCCATATTAGAAGTAAGAACAAATTAAAAAATAGGAACTTTTTGTTTCTTTGGTTCAATGTTTCAAGACTTTGCCAATTAATAAATAAAGATTCTTTGTAAGACTTTTTGTTTCATTTGGTTCAATGTTTCATGATTTTTCCTATTAAAGACTAAGGACTCTTCTCTTTTCACATCTTGCACTTCTCATTTATATAAACTTGCCCACAATCCTTCATGTTGTCTCTTCTTAAGTACACCCAGATTGAGATTAAGGCTAATTACCTTCAACCCTTCAATGATCCCTACCAAGCTCCTACATTGTTGTTTCATCTAATCTTAACACGTATGAGTTTGGGTATGATCAGGGAAGAGGTCTTGCGTTTATTGTTATTGACTAACGACGGCTTTATGGTTTTGATGTTAAAGTCAGACATTGTGGGTTTTGTAAATTTGGTGTTTGGAATTTTGGTGTGAGAAAGCTATAAATTTCTTTTGTTTTAGAACTATAGAGAAATAAAAAAAAAAAACTCATTTAATTGATTATTGATAAGATTAGTTCATTTTTTTTTTATTATGTTTTAGAACTCAATATTTATCAGTTGTTTTGGTAGATTTTAATTACCATTTAGTGTGGGATTGGTATAAGCATGATGATGAAAGTAAAAGTCAATAATGGTTTTAGAGTGTTTTCTCCTGTGGGTGTGGAAGCCCAACTTAAGGCAATTATATTTTGAAAAATTGAAGTATTTTTAGCAAAATTTTCTTTACTTTATCACATTCTCTATATACCATTACTGGTAAAATATTTCCCTTCATTAAGATAATGAAATGGGTGTTTAAGAATTGGGACTCAATATTTTGTTGTGAAAATGTGGTGTACTTGAGGAAGTGTTCAGGAGGTTGCTTGAATTTTTGTATCTGAAGCAGCAAGTTGAGGCAATTCGTCAACGGATCTTAGCTTTGATGATTACCTAATCTATCACTAACCCTTAAACTGTTAAACCCAACCTTTCGCTCTAATTCCTCCTTGTTTCGGGTTATCTGGGCTGTAAATGGTTGGATCTGTCTCACTGGACTGGATTGGATCGGTCTAATTTTTTCAGATTAGGTAATTAGTCTTTGCGATTTATGGTTGGGTTTCTGTGGGATTTCTTGGGTTGAAGACGGGCGGATCTGAGTCCTCAGGTCATAAACAAGTGGGTCACCGTCTTCTGGGTCAAGTTGAATTTCCCGTGCTTTGGGCTAGTCAAATAGAATTAGTGCATAAAAGAGAATGGAGTTGTAACTCATCCTTTTTTGATGCATTACCAAATCAACTGAGGATTGAAAAAAAAAAAATTTGTATAATTGATTGAGATTTTCTTTAGAGCCTATCTCGTCCCCAATTGATTTGAGTTTTAGACAACTTTTTCTAGGATAATTGAAATTGTCATTGTTTTGTATATTCCATTATTGCAAATAAATTTTTATGCCACAGTCAGTTATTTCTAAATTGACTGTTAAAACAATGTTCCAAAAAGTTTTACGGTGGTGATTTCTTGGATTAAGCTTTGTTCTTGCATTAGATGGGATGATTTTTTTTTTTTAATAAATAATCGTGATATTTTATTGAGATCTTAGCAATAAAGAACAAACAAGGCTCCTAAATTGTCAAGCCAAATGCAACAATTACCGCAGGCCTACTGGCTTGAGCATGGCTACAACAACAAAGAAATTCAAATGCCAAATCACAAATAGCACTAAAAAAACCAGACTCAAACAAAACCATCAATCCATCCGCAAGACAACTCCAAAAATAAACCCATAAGGAAGAATTTGCATAATCCATGAGCTAAGAAGGCCTCCTCTTAAGAACAGAGTCTGCAAATCCCCATCGATAATAGAGTTCTTGATTTATGTTGAAACTAGCACAAAGCTTTTGTCCCTGAATCCAAATTTAACTTTCATTCTGATGAAATCCACAATCTAATCCTCAATTCTAACCGAACCTTGGAAGATAGTTGAAGTGCTCCTATTGTCACAGCATGCATCATATTCTTAAAAGACTATAATTTGTCAAAATAATAATAATAATAATATATGTTCGAATATAACTGCATACTGTTCTTCAATATATATACACACACGTAAAGTGATCAAACCTGAAGCATATAACTGCAAACAGTCAAAACCTTGATGGGATAAAGTTGATCAAGGAGATGATATTTTGTAGCTTTGCCATGTTTCAACTCAATTCCAAAGTTTAGATCTGCTTCTTCCATCTGCAATCAAACTGAAAAATTGAAAATTTCATTATTCATATATATACAAATTGAACATTAATTCCATTATTCATATACAAATAGAACCTTAAAGTTGGTGCGTCAATGCCTTTTGTGTGGTATTCTATATATATATATATATAGAATTTTTTTTCCATCCCATCAACATTTTTTTTCCATATATTTTTCTAAAATTTGGAGTTGGCCGTAATATATCGAAGTTGAAAAAGGCAATACAAGAATGCGTAGAACATATCCACATTGCTTTTTTTTTTTTATATAGACCATGAACACAAGAATCATATACATTTTTATCAAATGGATGGATCCATCTCGATTCGGGACATGTACAACATAATTTTACAAATTACAGCACATTGAGAGAGAGAGAGAGAGAGAGAGAGAGAGAGAGAGAGAGTTTTACTGTTTTTTTTTTTTTTTTTACTACAATTTATGTTATTATATTAGGGTAAGGTGGCTTATATAGTATTTTTGGGGCATTATTTTACTCACATGTAAATGGAAAATTTAGTAGTAAACCCCTACCTAAGAATTGGTAGGGGCTAAATATTTTCTTGGGCTACCAAAATCTCTCCCCCTCTACCCTTCCAAAAAGAAATTGGACAGAAAAATGGGGAGTAGAGGGAGTTTGATGGAGAATTACCCATCTACCCCTTTCTTCTCTCTCCTATGCTACTGTGTGTTAACACCAAAGCAAAAAACAAAAAAAAAAAAAAAAAAAAAATACAAAAAATACAAAAAACACAAAAAAAATGCTTGAAAAGTTTGGATATACCTCAACTTCAAGAATTCTGGTAATTCACTGATCCGATCACATAAACATCTATTGCCACCATCATTAATATTTTCTTCTTCTTGTTCTTTGTCTCTTGAAGCCTCTACTCCTAGCCCTCCTACACTTTGTCCTCTTCCTCTACAAATTATAACCATGCTTCTCTTCTTAAAAATCATTGAGACTATAATCGTACAATTCAAAGGCTTGGTAGTTGAAGCCTCTTTAAATACATATAATCAAAAAGATTTTGTAATATATATATATATATATAGGATAATGATATGGTATAGTTGTTAAGGAAACCAAATTTTATATAGACACAAAATACAAATCCCAGAATATCAGGCATAGAATTTGAAATCTTTTGGAAGTAAATCTAAAGGTAGTGATTACTTGCCATTACAAATGCATTATATATAGGATGATGAGGTATGGTTGCTAAGGAAACCAAATTTTATAAACACAAAAAATATAAATCCCGAAATATCCGCCATAGAATCTGAAGTCTTTTGGAAACAAATCAACTGGAAGTGATTACTTTCCTTTAAGCATGCATTATGCTTGTGTGCTAAAGATAACCTTTTTAAGGACAACAACTATAAATCCCGGAATATTCGGCATAGAATCTGAAATCTTTTGGAAGCAAATCTAACGATAGTGATCACTTGCCTCTTCGCATGCATTATGCATGTTTGTTTCGAGAATTTGTTTTAACCTATGGTGTCCACTTGATAATTTCTCTTTATCATCAGACTAAGTTAATAAAAAAATGAAACTTCAATGTTTGAAATTTTGTGAAAAGGAAAAATTATGTCTGTGGCATGTACTTTTGAAAATGATGCTTGGGAGTTATGTTTTACCATAGTAGTCAATTGCTTCTCAAATAATCTTTTCATATGTAAAGTATAGAATTATAAATTAAACATTTGTATATTTTATGTGGGATTTATATTTATTAAAAGATTGAATTATGCTAAATTCATGTTCATATAACAGGTTATTGATAAGTTAAAAAGAGAGAGCAATTTAACTATTTGACGTGAGTTTGGTTTTTGTTTATTTCTAATACTTATTTGCATAGTGTTTATAAAAAATATATGTTTTTTAGTAAATTTATGTTAAATGTGTTAATAATTTATATTAAGATTAAAAGAAACTTAAAGTTAGATTATATGCCAAAAAATTGAGACAAAAAACTTAAAGCTAAGAGCAAAAATAATTTAAGCAAATTCGAAACACACTTTTGGTCCGGAGGATTTTGCCTTTATTAGATTTTGCCTTTATTAGCTTTTCATGCAAATTAAATTGTTTAGATTTTTGTTGTTATTTTTTTTTTTTTTATTTTTTTTTCTAAACTAATGAGTATATTTATTTTTATACTATTTCTATTTAGATATTTTTTATGTAGATATTTTGAATGTAACAAACTATAATTGAGCTAAACAATTCCATACACCTATGCCCATTCAATTTAGTAGAATTTTACGGGTAGTGATAGTGAATTCATATTATATATGTAGTGTCTAATAGTGATTTTCAAAATTATAAACATAACAACAATGTAATGAGAAACTTGACGTAAACAAAAAAAAATTAAAATTGTTAGGAAAAATCATTTTAGTACCTCTAAATGTCTAATGTCCTAATATTTAATAACACAAACTAACACCAATATCACCACAACAATTTATCATTTATGTGCATAAGACATGTTACATACTAGTAATCAATAAAATATTCTCCCCTAAAATTCATTTGGGCCTTCCTCAAAATTTAAATTGGTTCATATAAACTTAATTATATATATATATATATATAGAAATAAATCAAAAATTAGCATGTGGCAATTCATGCATCGCCACTCGAAAATGCATGATAAAGCTTCCTTGAAATAAGCAAAAAACTAAATCTAAATGAATGATTAGTGATGAGTCCAAAAAATTGTAACCGTCTTAGGTCAATGATGAAGCAGATGTATGTTACATATTTATGATGAGCATTAAGCCAAAGAGTAACTGATAGATCAATGGTAACAAAGAAGTAATAAACATCAAAACTCCGATTTCTAATGCCTTAGCCATAACGAATAAATGCAGAGATCTGTTGCCCATCAATGCAGAGATAACTATAAAATGAAAGGAAAACGAGACAAAGGTATAGACAATTCTGATTCCAAATACTACTCCTAAGTCAAATCCTCTCATTTCTCATTTCAAGTGAATTTTTTCTGACTTAATCATCAGAAGGTTTTTTGCAAACACCACACCGATGTATTACTTTCTATTTCACTTTCCATTAAAGGTTCTACTTTGGACAAACCCATTTCCATCGTCCATCTGCACTGATGAAGAGCTCAACTGTTGATTTTTGCTTCATTAGTTTGGCACCATCTATGGGAAAAGCAATTAGTCAAGCCATTCCCAATTTACAGAAAAGAGATTCTCATAGTGCAAGATGGACCAGAACAAGTAGCGCAATAGATTCAAGCTCTCACAACCAACATAGCAGAGTTAACAAGCCAGAATGAAGAACTTAAAAGGGCTACAAAGTCCCAGAACAAGGAACGTCAACAAACCACTGACAATCAAAATAAGGAGGAGTGGCTTCCAAGGATTGAAGGAAACCATTATAAGGAAAGGTCAGATAGCCAGATCAATAAAAGAACCAAGGGATCAGAAGAGAATTCATCCAGAATGGAAAGTGAACTCCGTAACATGAGGAGAGAAATGGACAAACTCAAAAGTGCAATCAAGGAAAACACCTTAGAGAACTTGGATGTAATGATCCGGAGAACGAATTCGCCATTCACCACTAAAGTGTTAAATCGTCCCCTTCCACCTAAATTCCATCTTCCTCAACTAGAGTCATACAAAGATTCGAAAGATCCTTTGGACCACATCGAATCATTCAAAACCTTGATGCACCTGTAAATGACTCTAGACAAAGTAATGTGCAAAGCTTTTCCAACCACACTGAAGGGCGCTGCTAGAGTTTGGTTCAGCAAAATACCCCCAACTACCATTGCAAACTTTGAGTAGCTCAGCAAAAGTTTAGTTCTTCATTTCATTGGAGGACAGAGACATAAGAAGCCAACTGGCCACCTTCTTGACATTCGTCAAGCAAAAGGAGAGTCACAGAGGCAATATGTGACCTGCTTCAATATAGAGTTATTACAGGTGGACGAAGCAGAAGACCAAGTCATCCTAACGACCTTCCAAGCAAGATTATTACCTGGAGACTTTTTCTTTTTAATCACCAAAAGTCTCCACCAAGGACAGTAGCTAAACTACTCCACAAAGCCCATAAATATATGAACGTAAAAGACGCGGTAACCGCAAAAGAGATGACAAGCAAAAGGAAGAGAGACTAAGGGAATAGCTGTCACCCTGGCAGGAAGAAAGAAACACAAAGCATAGGGCATACCACAGACAAGAAGAAAAGCCTTCTAGATCGAAGGTTAAAATTCACTAACTTTACTCCCTTGGTAATGCCCATCAAACAAGAATTGATGCAAATCAAAGATCAACCTTCTCTACAATGGCCTTAGCCTATTTATGCTTCAGTAGAAGTTAGAGATAAGAGCAAATATTGTAGATTCCACCAAGACCACGGACATCACACAAACGAATGCAAACACCTGAAGGATCAAATAGAGACTTTGATTAGACAAGGAAAACTATAGAAATTCGTACAAAAGATGGATTTAAACAGACGACAACAGAGAGATGGGAAAGATAAGGAGCAGGAGACGAATGGCAAGAAAGCTCTTGTGGGCGAAATAAGGATGATTGCTGGAAGATTGGTAGCAAGTAGATCCTCAAAGTCCCTGAAAAAGGCATATGCAAGAGAAATGAACAGTTTCCACTCTCGATATTTTTCATCAAAGACGCCAAGAAGCAGCAAGCTTGACATCTTTTCAGAAAGGGACATTCACAATGTTAGACAACCATATGACGATCCACTAGTGATAATGCTTAAAATAGAAGAATTCAACATTCACCAGGTACTTATTGATAATGGAAGTTTAGTAGATATCGTTAACTTACCTGCACATCAACAGAAAAAGCTGGACAAAGGATCGTCCCTAAGGGCATCATTAAGTTAACTGTAACTATAGGTACCTATTCGGCCCAAGTTTCTGAGGAAATTTATTTTCATGTAATAGATTGCCCATCAACGTACAATGTCATCTTGGGGTGACCAATGCTCAACAAGCTAAAAGTAGCAATGTCAACGTATTATTTGAAGGTAAAGTTTACAATAGCCTATGGCATAGGAGAGATTTGAGGTGATCAGGTCCCTGCAAGGGAATGCTACCAAGCCACTCTAGCTTCAGGAGAAAACCACACTTGGATGATGGAAGAACCAAAATCTACTTCTAAGCTAGTGGAAACATCGCAAGATGTTGAGATCGTCCCTAGGGATCCATATAAAATTATAAAGATAGGATCAGCACTTTTAGCCTCAAAGAAGACAAAGATAACCACTAGCCTGAGAGAGAACCAAGATGTTTTCATGTGGAGTCATGAGGACATGCTAGGAATAGACAGAGAGATCATTCAACATCATCTCAATGTCAATCCAAAATGCAAACTGGTGCAGTAAATACCAAGGATATTCACAATAGAATGTAATAAGGCAGTAATGGAAGATGTGGAAAAACTTTTGAAAGTAGGCTTTATAAGAGAAGTTTTCTATCTTAACTAGCTAACAAATGTTGTGATGGTGAAGAAGAATAATAGCAAGTGGAGGATGTGTGTCGACTTCACAGACCTTAACAAAGCTTGCTCGAAGGATAGCTTCCCTCTACTAGGATCGATCAACTAGTAGATTCTACTACTGGACACAAGCTTTTGAGCTTCAACCAAATAGGATAGCTTGCCCGAAGGATTCTTTCTCCGGCTACAACCAAATCCTAATGGATGAAAAAGATCAAGAGAAGAATGCGTTTGTCACCAGCTGTAAGGTCACCAAGCCCAAGGCATAGAAAGCATGTAGCCATTAGTTGTGGTCCACGTGTCCAAGATAGTGGATGAAAGTGATAGCATGATCAATCATGGACCATTACAGCTACAACAACAAATGCCAGCCACACGCTACAGGTTTTGGACATATTACAATAGAAGGCCAGCTTTGTTGAAGAAGCATTACTACATGTAGTACAAGGACACTTGTCAAAAAAACACCAAATCCATGTAGTCCCATTTTTCAAGACTCTACATTGTCCTTCTCTAATGGGAAGATGACACATTACCCATTAGGAAAGTGACACATGCCCATTTTCACCATTATTAAAGAAGAAAAGGACTCAGTCAAGAAAGGGCACACTTTTAACACTACGGTGGAAGCCTTCTTCCCACCTCTTCTTTCTCTCATTTCCACTGCTTCCTTCTCTCTTTCCCCATTGTAACAAAATACCTCCATTGTAGCCATATTTAAGAAAATAGAGGAATATTCGACTAGCTTATGCCCATGATTTTCTCCCTGTCCCTACATAGAGGGTTTCCATGTCAAAAAACTTGTATATTTCTCTTGCAACTTTAATCTCATGTTCTTTATTTTCTTACAAACACAAAAAACACCATTTTTGACAAAGATGATGTTTAAATGTACTGTTACAGTTTTAGAGATCTTTACAAAATAATCTCTAAAATCTAACTTGCACGTACAATAGCTAAGGGTTATACTACTATAGAATTATGCCCTTCAAACTAAAGAATGCAATATCCACATACCAAAGATTGGTAAACTACATGTTCTCTCAGCATATAGGAAGAAATGTGGAGGTATATGTGAATGATATGCTAGTTAAAAGCAAAGACAAAGCAGATCACCTAAACGATCTGAAAGAAACCTTCGATGCATTACATAAGTACAAGATGAAACTGAACCCAAAAAAGTGCATTTTTGGTGTTACTTCAGGAAAATTCTTAGGTTTCATGGTGTCTCAACGAGGTATAGAGGCGAATCTAGATAAGGTAAAGGCAATAATTGAGATAAAATCCCCAAGAACTATGAAAGAGGTATAGAGCTTGATAGGAAAAGTCATGGTCTTGAACAGATTCGTCTTTATAACAACAGACAAGTGTCTACCATTCTTTAAGGTTCTGAAGAAAGCTTTCCAATGGACCGATGATTGTGAAGACACCTTGACAAAGATATAAGAATACTTGACACAGCCACCATTGCTAAGTCCATTAGTGACAAGGGAAAAGCTATATCTTTATTTAGCAGTGTCTAACACAGCAATAAGCTCGACACTGATTAGAGAAGAGAAAGAAGTACAGAAGCGAATGTATTACACCAGCCAAGCTTTTCAAGGAGCAGAAGCAAATTACCAAAGACTAGAGAAAATCGCTTTCACACTAGTGATCACATCTAGAAAGCTTCGTCTTTACTTTCAGGCCTATCCTATCATCGTCATGATAGCTCGGCTAATAAAGAAGACGATGAACAAGATAGATGCAGTAGGGTAACTCATTCAATGGGCCATAAAGTTGGGTCAGTTCAACATAGAATACCAGCCATAAATTGCAATCAAAGCCCAGATCTTAGAAGACTTCATCACAAAATTCACTTACACCCAAGACAAGGAGGAACCTCCCAAAATAAAATGGATGACTCAAACAGACAAATCTGCCACCAAAATAGCCGGTGGTGCAAAAAGGTTCTCATATCACTAGAGGGGGAGGTCATGAAATACGTGGTTAGGCTGTAGTTCCCATTAACAAACAACAAAGCCGAATATGAATCTCTACTAATGGGCTTAAAATTGGCAAAGGTATTAGAAGCAAAAAATGTAACCATCCAAGTAGATTCCCAGCTTGTGATTGGTTAAGTGAAGGGAGATTACAAATCAAAGGAAGAAAGGATACAGAAATACCTAAAGCTCATCTAGCAGCTCCTGCCATACTTCGACGACATCAACTTCTAGAAGATTCCCAAAGCAAAGAATATAAAGGCAAATTTCTTAGCAAGGTTAGCTTTGTCCGATGTGTATGGCGTAGCCCCTAAGCTATGTATGGAGATGAAGGAACAGCCTAGCACAGAAGGAGAACAAGTGTTAGTGGTAAAGAAGCAAGACAATTGGATGACCCCCATCACCCATTTCCTGAAATAAGGACAACTCCTAGAAGACAAGACGGAGGCATGGAAGGTCCAAATCAGAGTTTCACGCTTCGTCATCATTAATGATGTCTTGTATAGATGAGGACATTCCCTCCCATACCTATGATGCACTAACTCAAAGGAGTCAAACTACGTACTACGAGAGATACACAAAGGAATATGTGGTAACCACGTGGGAGCAAGATCTCTAGCAGGAAAGCCACTTAGAGTAGGCTATTACTGGCCAATGCTACAAAAGGACTCACATGATCTCATCAAAGCATGTAATAGATGCCAACACTTTACCACCGTCCAGACACAAACAGGAGAACCAATGACACCAATAACCACACCCTGGCCTTTCGCCCAATGAGGAATCGACATCATGGGCCCATTCTTAACAACAATGAAGCAGGTTAGATTCCTGATCGTTACAATCAGCTACTTTACTAAGTGGGTGGAGGCTAAGCCAATAGCAATGATCATAGAGGCTAAAATTAGAAATTTCATATGAAAGAACATAGTCTACAGATTTGGGATTCCTAACACAATCATATCGAATAATGGGAAACAGTTTGAGAGTCCCAAATTTTGAAAATTTTGCCAAGATTTAGGAATCAAGAACCATTACTCTTCTTTGAGATATCCTTAAGCAAATGGTCAAACTGAAGTAACGAACAGAAGCCTATTGAAAATTATCAAAACTCGGCTTAAGGGCGCAAAGGGTACATGGCCTGAAAAATTACCAAACATCCTATGGGCATACAAGACGACGATAAGGGTCCTAACAGGAGAAACGCCGTTCAAACTGACTTTTGGCTCTAAAGTCACCATACCGGTAGAGGTAGGATTGACAAGCATTCGGATGAAGACCTTTGAATAACAGAAGAACCAAGAAGAACTCAACATCAATCTAGACCTAATCGACGAAATAAGAGACAAAGCATAGCTAAGAATGATACAAAGAACCAATGGCTAGATACTACAACAAGTGAGTGAAGGTCAGAAGGTTCAAACCAAGTGACCTCGTCCTCAAGAAAGTTTCATAGGCAACCAAGGACCCGTCCCAAGGGAGATTGGGACCAACATGGGAAGGACCTTACGAAGTTGTTCGCTACTCTAGACAAGGATCATATCACTTGAAGACTATGGACGGACAAGAATTATTTCATCCATGGAACATAGAGCACCTGAAGAAGTACTATCAGTAAGAAACCCTAAGTGATTTCCAATTTTTTACCTTGATGTATTCCTATACCTAGTTCTATTTTTGGCTAGTATTTCTATCCTCTATCACTAAAGCATAAGGAACCGTATTATTCAAAAGTTATCATCATCATTTGTCACAATTATCTATATACCTCCCATAAACAAATATAGCTCACATCGTCATTGATACAAGATCAACTTGTTATTAATACATAACCATAACACCATTAATACATAATTATAATTGTCATTAATACATGACTTAGAAAAATTATTGATACATAACTAAATCATCATTGATACATGACTCAAAAAAGTTACTAATACATAACTAAATTGTCATTAATACATGACTCAAAAAAGTTATTGATACATAGCTAAATCGTCATTAATACATGACTTAAAAAGTTATTGATACATAACTAAATCGTCATTGATACATGACTCAGAAAAGTTACTAATACATAACTAAATCGTCATTGATACATGACTTAAAAAGTTATTCGTACATAACTAAATCATCATTGATACATAACTTAGAAAGTTGTTATTATCAAGATATAACTAAATCTTCATTAATACATGACTTAGAAAGTCATTATTACCAATACATAACTAAATCATCATACAATGTAAATGGTCATTGACACATGACTAAAGCCGTCATGACTTAGAGAATTTTTTATTTTATTTTATTATTTTTTAATGATGCAAAACATTGATGCACGACTTAGAAAGTCACTGGCACATAACCAGATCATCACACAACTTGGAAAGCATCATTACGCAATTATTAAACAAGTCTAAATAACTGACGATAACGTTACTTACGAATAATCAAAAGAGATTAAATTCTATAAGGATGGGGTGTAAAACCTATGTTTTACACCATCCAATAAGTGATTGCCACATCAGCATTTTACTTAAAATTTATTAAAATTCAATAAATCCTACTACACCTAATAACATCTCGATAGATTCCCAATTTGGTTGGATTTATATATGGGTATTAGAATTGATTGAGTGTAATTGTGTTTATTCTTAAATATGTGATAAGATGATGTAGCATGTTGGGATTGGAAGGGTAAAACATGGGTTTTACACCACGTCCTTATAGAATTTAATCTCTAATCAAAATGCCTTCAATGCATATCATTTCAAAGATATCTGAAGCATGACAAAGCCATGCAAGAGAGAACTAACTAGTAATATTTATAAATTAAGACGATGAAATAAGGCAGCAGGTATAGTCATGCTAAAAAACAACTAAACCCCAAAAGAATTTGTCCAAAAATATAAAAATATACACATGCTCAAAACAAAGTTACTTACAAATAACCAAAATGCCTTCAATGCATATCATTTCAAAGATATCTAAACCATGACAAAGCCATGCAAGAGAGAACTAACCGGTAATATTCAGAAATTAAGACGGTGAAATAAGGCAGTAGGTATAGTCAGGCTAAAAAACAATTGAACCCCAAAAGAATTTGTCAAAAAATATAAAAATATACACATGCTCAAAATAAAGTTACTTACGAATAACCAAAATGCCATCAATGCATATCATTTCAAAGATATCTGAAGCATGACAAAGCCATGCAAGAGAGAACTAATTACCAGTAATATTCAGAAATTAAGACGATGAAATAAGGCAGCAGGTATAGTCATGCTAAAAAACAACTGAACCCCAAAAGAATTTGTCCAAAAATATAAAAATATACACATGCTCAAAACAAAGAGCCCAAGGATTTCTTTCTAGCAGATAAAATGTTTTAAGAGGGGTTAGAAGGGGACGAGTCTATTGGAGCCTAGGTAGTGACAATGGTGTCTTCATCCATTAGATCTATTGTGGCCCTAGAAGGACAATCTGCCAAGATCCCATTCTCCACCTCCTCCATCTCAAGAGTGGATAAGTCCAAGTCCAGATGTTGTTTAGCCATGTATGATAGAGTGCAAACTCGTCAGTCGAAGTCGAAATAAATGCGTCCAGGAGCAGACCCTCGTCTCTGAGAATATTGAAATGATAAAATAACCCTTTCTGAATGATCACCGGTGTGGTGCCTGCCACAGAGCCTCCGATGCTGAAGTCAGTACAAGAAGTTTTTCTCAAAATAGGTGAATGTAGTTGGAAAGAAAAGAGATCTTAGTAGTATAATTTCTGCGTACCTCCCTGGTTCTTGGCAATGTGGGAGACTTTTATAGGCTCTCCTGGCTCCTAGCCGTTGGTATAGTTATGGAGGTCTTAATGCTCCTTTTGGTAACGTCTGGGCCCTTTACTGTGCCATCACTGCCTCTCAACGGTTTGTACAGTTGTCCCAGTAACCGTCTCGGGCTTGATTGCTTGCATTGAATGGCTCGGATATCTTCGTCAGTAAAGCAGACAATTGATTGAGGTGATCAGGTCCCTGCAAGGGAATGCTACCAAGCCACTCTAGCTTTAGGAGAAAACCACACTTGGATGATGGAAGAACCAAAATCTACTTCTAAGCTAGTGGAAACATCACAAGATGTTGAGATAGTCCCTAGGGATCCATATAAAATTATAAAGATAGGATCAGCACTTTTAGCCTCAAAGAAGACAAAGATAACCACTAGCCTGAGAGAGAACCAGATGTTTTCATGTGGAGTCATGAGGACATGCTAGGAATAGACAGAGAGATCATTCAACATCATCTCAATGTCAATCCAAAATGCAAACTGGTGCAGTAAATACCAAGGATATTCACATAGAATGTAATAAGGCATAATGGAAGATGTGGAAAAACTTTTGAAAGTAGGCTTTATAAGAGAAGTTTTCTATCTTACTAGCTGACAAATGTTGTGATGGTGAAGAAGAATAATAGCAAGTGGAGGATGTGTGTTGACTTCACAGACCTTAACAAAGCTTGCTCGAAGGATAGCTTCCCTCTACTAGGATCAATCAACTAGTAGATTCTACTACTAGACACAAGCTTTTGAGCTTCAACCAAATAGGATAGCTTGCCCGAAGGATTCTTTCTCCGCTACAACCAAATCCTAATGGATGAAAAAGATCAAGAGAAGACTGCGTTTGTCACCAGCTGTAAGGTCACCAAGCCCAAGGCATAGAAGCATGTAGCCATTAGTTGTGGTCCACGTGTCCAAGATAGTGGATGAAAGTGATAGCAAGATCAATCATGGACCATTACAGCTACAACAATAAATGCCAGCCACACGCTACAGGTTTTGGACATATTACAATAGAAGGCCAGCTTTGTTGAAGAAGCATTACTACATGTAGTACAAGGACACTTGTCAAAAAAACACCAAATCCATGTAGTCCCATTTTTCAAGACTCTACATTGTCCTTTCTAATGGGAAGATGACACATTACCCATTAGGAAAGTGACACATGCCCATTTTCACCATTATTAAAGAAGAAAAGGACTCAGTGAAGAAAGGGCGCACTTTTAACACTACGGTGGAAGCCTTCTTCCCACCTCTTCTTTCTCTCATTTCCACTGCTTCCTTCTCTCTTTCCCCATTGTAACAAAATACCTCCATTGTAGCCATATTTAAGAAAATAGAGGAATATTCGACTAGCTTTGCCCATGATTTTCTCCCTGTCCCTACATAGAGGGTTTCCATGTCAAAAACTTGTATATTTCTCTTGCAACTTTAATCTCATGTTCTTTATTTTCTTACAAACACAAAAAACACCATTTTGACAAAGATGATGTTTAAATGTACTGTTACAGTTTTAGAGATTTTTACAAAATAATCTCTAAAATCTAACTTGCACGTACAATAGCTAAGGGTTATACTGCTACAGAATTATGCCCTTCAAACTAAAGAATGCAATATCCACATACCAAAGATTGGTAAACTACATGTTCTCTCAGCATATAGAAAGAAATGTGGAGGTATATGTGAATGACATGCTAGTTAAAAGCAAAGACAAAGCAGATCACCTAAATGATCTGAAAGAAACCTTCGATGCATTACATAAGTACAAGATGAAACTGAACCCAAAAAAGTGCATTTTTGGTGTTACTTCAGGAAAATTCTTAGGTTTCATGGTGTCTCAACGAGGTATAGAGGCGAATCTAGATAAGTAAAGGCAATAATTGAGATAAAATCCCCAAGAACTATGAAAGAGGTATAGAGCTTGATAGGAAAAGTCATGGTCTTGAACAGATTCGTCTTTATAGCAACAGACAAGTGTCTACCATTCTTTAAGGTTCTGAAGAAAGCTTTCCAATGGACTGATGATTGTGAAGACACCTTGACAAAGATATAAGAATACTTGACACAGCCACCATTGCTAAGTCCATTAGTGACAAGGGAAAAGCTATATCTTTATTTAGCAGTGTCTAACACAGCAATAAGCTCGACACTGATTAGAGAAGAGAAAGAAGTACAGAAGCGAATGTATTACACCAGCCAAGCTTTTCAAGGAGCAGAAGCAAATTACCAAAGACTAGAGAAAATCGCTTTCACACTAGTGATCACATCTAGAAAGCTTCGTCTTTACTTTCAGGCCTTCCTATCATCGTCATGATAGCTCAGCTAATAAGAAGACGATGAACAAGATAGATGCAGCAGGGTAACTCATTCAATGGGCCATAAAGTTGGGTCAGCTCAACATAGAATACCAGCCATCAAATTGCAATCAAAGCCACATCTTAGAAGACTTCATCACAAAATTCACTTACACCCAAGACAAGGAGGAACCTCCCAAAATAAAATGGATGACTCAAACAGACAAATCTGCCACCAAAATAGCCGGTGGTGCAAAAAGGTTCTCATATCACTAGAGGGGAGGTCATGAAATACGTGGTTAGGCTGTAGTTCCCATTAACAAACAACAAAGCCGAATATGAATCTCTACTGATGGGCTTAAAATTGGCAAAGGATTAGAAGCAAAAAATGTAACCATCCAAGTAGATTCCCAGCTTGTGATTGGTTAAGTGAAGGGAGATTACAAATCAAAGGAAGAAAGATACAGAAATACCTAAAGCTCATCTAGCAGCTCCTACCATACTTCGACGACATCAACTTCTAGAAGATTCCCAAAGCAAAGAATATAAAGGCAAATTTCTTAGCAAGGTTAGCTTTGTCCGATGTGTATGCGTAGCCCTAAGCTATGTATGGAGATGAAGGAAGCTAGCACAGAGGAGAACAAGTGTTAGTGGTAAAGAAGCAAGACAATTGGATGACCCCCATCACCCATTTCCTGAAATAAGGACAACTCCTAGAAGACAAGACGGAGGCATGGAAGGTCCAAATCAGAGTTTCACACTTCGTCATCATTAATGATGTCTTGTATAGATGAGGACATTCCCTCCCATACCTATGATGCACTAACTCAAGGAGTCAAACTACGTACTAGAGAGATACACAAAGGAATTGTGGTAACCACGTGGGAGCAAGATCTCTAGCAGGAAAGCCACTTAGAGTAGGCTATTACTGGCCAATGCTACAAAAGGACTCACATGATCTCATCAAAGCATGTAATAGATGCCAACACTTTACCACCGTCCAGACACAAACAGGAGAACCAATGACACCAATAACCACACCCTGGCCTTTCGCCCAATGAGGAATCGACATCATGGGCCCATTCAACAACAATGAAGCAGGTTAGATTCCTGATCTTACAATCAGCTACTTTACTAAGTGGGTGGAGGCTAAGCCAATAGCAATGATCATAGAGGCTAAAATTAGAAATTTCATATGAAAGAACATAGTCTACAGATTTGGGATTCCTAACACAATCATATCGAATAATGGGAAACAGTTTGAGAGTCCCAAATTTTGAAAATTTTGCCAAGATTTAGGAATCAAGAACCATTACTCTTCTTTGAGATATCCTTAAGCAAATGGTCAAACTGAAGTAACGAACAGAAGCCTATTGAAAATTATCAAAACTCGGCTTAAGGGCGCAAAGGGTACATGGCCTGAAAAATTACCAAACATCCTATGGGCATACAAGACGACGATAAGGGTCCTAACAGGAGAAACGCCGTTCAAACTGACTTTTGGCTCTAAAGTCACCATACCGGTAGAGGTAGGATTGACAAGCATTCGGATGAAGACCTTTGAATAACAGAAGAACCAAGAAGAACTCAACATCAATCTAGACCTAATCGACGAAATAAGAGACAAAGCATAGCTAAGAATGATACAAAGAACCAATGGCTAGATACTACAACAAGTGAGTGAAGGTCAGAAGGTTCAAACCAAGTGACCTCGTCCTCAAGAAAGTTTCATAGGCAACCAAGGACCCGTCCAAGGGAGATTGGGACCAACATGGGAAGGACCTTTATATATATATATATATATAGAAATAAATCAAAAATTAGCATGTGGCAATTCATGCATCGCCACTCGAAAATGCATGATAAAGCTTCCTTGAAATAAGCAAAAAACTAAATCTAAATCAATGATTAGTGATGAGTCCAAAAAATTGTAACCGTCTTAGGTCAATGATGAAGCAGATGTATGTTAGATATTTACGATGAGCATTTAAGCCAAAGAGTAACTGATACATCAATGGTAACAAAGAAGTAATAAACATCAAAACTCCGATTTCTAATGCCTTAGCCATAACGAATAAATGCAGAGATCTGTTGCCCATCAATGCAGAGATAACTATAAAATGAAAGGAAAACGAGACAAAGGTACAGACAATTCTAATTCCAAATACTACTCCCAAGTCAAATCCTCTCATTTCTCATTTCAAGTGAATTTTTTTTGACTTAATCATCAGAAGGTTTTTAGCAAACACCACACCGATGTATTGCTTTCTATTTCACTTTCCATTAAAGGTTCTACTTTGGACAAACCCATTTCCATCGTCCATCTGCACTAATGAAGAGCTCAACTGTTGATTTTTGCTTCATTAGTTTGGCACCATCTATGGGAAAAGCAATTAGTCAAGCCATTCCCAATTTACAGAAAAGAGATTCTCATAGTGCAAGATGGACCCAGAACAAGTAGCGCAACAGATTCAAGCTCTCACAACCAACATAGCAGAGTTAACAAGCCAGAATGAAGAACTTAAAAGGGCTACAAAGTCCCAGAACAAGGAACGTCAACAAACCACTGACAATCAAAATAAGGAGGAGTGGCTTCCAAGGATTGAAGGAAACCATTATAAGGAAAGGTCAGATAGCCAGATCAATAAAAGAACCAAGGGATCAAAAGAGAATTCATCCAGAATGGAAAGTGAACTCCGTAACATGAGGAGAGAAATGGACAAACTCAAAAGTGCAATCAAGGAAAACGCCTTAGAGAACTTGGATGTAATGATCCGGAGAACAAATTTGCCATTCACCACTAAAGTGTTAAATCGTACCCTTCCACCTAAATTCCATCTTCCTTAACTAGAGTCATACAAAGATTCGAAAGATCCTTTGGACCACATCGAATCATTCAAAACCTTGATGCACCTGTAAATGACTCTAGACAAAGTAATGTGCAAAGCTTTTCCAACCACACTGAAGGGCGTTACTAGAGTTTGGTTCAGCAAAATACCCCCAACTACCATTGCAAACTTCGAGTAGCTCAGCAAAAGTTTAGTTCTTCATTTCATTGGAGGACAGAGACATAAGAAGCCAACTGGACACCTTCTTGACATTCGTCAAGCAAAAGGAGAGTCACAGAGGCAATATGTGACCCACTTCAATATAGAGTTATTACAGGTGGACGAAGCAGAAGACCAAGTCATCCTAAAGACCTTCGAAGCAAGATTATTACCAGGAGACTTTTTCTTTTTAATCACCAAAAGTCTCTACCAAGGACAGTAGCAGAACTACTCCACAAAGCCCATAAATATATGAACGTAAAAGACGCGGTAACCGCAAAAGAGATGACAAGCAAAAGGAAGATAGACTAAGGGAATAGCTGTCACCCTGGCAGGAAGAAAGAAACACAAAGCATAGGGCATACCACAGACAAGAAGAAATGCCTTCTAGATCGAAGGTTAAAATTCACTAACTTTACTCCCTTGGTAATGCCCATCGAACAAGAATTGATGCAAATCAAAGATCAACCTTCTCTACAATGGCCTTAGCCTATTTATGCTCTAGTAGGAGTTAGAGATAAGAGCAAATATTGTAGATTCCACCAAGACCATGGACATCACACAGATGAATGCAAACACCTAAAGGATCAAATAGAGACTTTGATTAGACAAGGAAAAATATAGAAATTCGTACAAAAGATGGATTTATACAGACGACAACAGAGAGATGGGAAAGACAAGGAGTAGGAGACGAATGGCAAGAAAGCTCTTGTGGGCGAAATAAGGATGATTGCTGGAGGATTGGTAGCAAGTAGATCCTCAAAGTCCCTGAAAAAGGCATATGCAAGAGAAATGAATAGTTTCCACTCTCGATATTTTTCAGCAAAGACGCCAAGAAGCAGCAAGCTTGACATCTTTTCAGAAAGGGACATTCACAATGTTAGACAACCATATGACGATCCACTGGTGATAATGCTTAAAATAGAAGAATTCAACATTCACCAGGTACTTATTGATAATGGAAGTTTAGTAGATATCATTAACTTACCTACATATCAACAGCCAAAGCTGGACAAAGGATCGTCCCTAAGGGCATCATTAAGTTAACTGTAACTATAGGTACCTATCCTGCCCAAGTCTCCGAGGAAATTTATTTTCATGTAATAGATTGCCCATCAACGTACAATGTCATCTTGGGGTGACCAATGCTCAACAAGCTAAAAGTAGCAATGTCAACGTATTATTTGAAGGTAAAGTTTACAATAGCCTATGGCATAGGAGAGATCTAAGGAGATCAGGTCCCTGCAAGGGAATGCTACCAAGCCATTCTAGCTTTAGGAGAAAACCACACTTGGATGATGGAAGAACCAAAATCTACTTCTAAGCTAGTGGAAACATCACAAGATGTTGAGATAGTCCCTAGGGATCCATATAAAATTATAAAGATAGGATCAACACTTTTAGCCTCAAAGAAGACAAAGATAACCACTAGCTTGAGAGAGAACCGAGATGTTTTCATGTGGAGTCATGAGGACATGCTAGGAATAGAAAGAGAGATCATTCAACATCATCTCAATGTCAATCCAAAATGCAAACTGGTGCAGTAAATACCAAGGATATTCACACTAGAATGTAATAAGGCACTAATGGAAGATATGGAAAAACTTTTGAAAGTAGGCTTTATAAGAGAAGTTTTCTATCTTGACTAGCTGACAAATGTTGTGATGGTGAAGAAGAATAATAGCAAGTGGAGGATGTGTGTTGACTTCACAGACCTTAACAAAGCTTGCCCAAAGGATAGCTTCCCTCTACTAGGATCAATCAACTAGTAGATTCTACTACTAGACACAAGCTTTTGAGCTTCAACCAAATAGGATAGCTTGCCCGAAGGATTCTTTCTCCGACTACAACCAAATCCTAATGGATGAAAAAGATCAAGAGAAGACTGCGTTTGTCACCAGCTGTAAGGTCACCAAGCCCAAGGCATAGGAAGCATGTAGCCATTAGTTGTGGTCCACGTGTCCAAGATAGTGGATGAAAGTGATAGCAAGATCAGTCATGGACCATTACAGCTACAACAATAAATGCCAGCCACATGCTACAGGTTTTGGACATATTACAATAGAAGGCCAGCTTTGTTGAAGAGGCATTACTACATGTAGTACAAGGACACTTGTCAAAAAAACACCAAATCCATGTAGTCCCATTTTTCAAGACTCTACATTGTCCTTTTCTAATGGGAAGATGACACATTACCCATTAGGAAAGTGACACATGCCCATTTTCACCATTATTAAAGAAGAAAAGGACTCAGTGAAGAAAGGGCGCACTTTTAACACTACGGTGGAAGCCTTCTTCCCACCTCTTCTTTCTCTCATTTCCACTGCTTCCTTCTCTCTTTCCCCATTGTAACAAAATACCTCCATTGTAGCCATATTTAAGAAAATAGAGGAATATTCAACTAGCTTGTGCCCATGATTTTCTCCCTGTCCCTACATACAGGGTTTCCATGTCAAAAAACTTGTATATTTCTCTTGCAACTTTAATCTCATGTTCTTTATTTTCTTACAAACACAAAAAAACACCATTTTTGACAAAGATGATGTTTAAATGTACTGTTACAGTTTTAGAGATTTTTACAAAATAATCTCTACAACAGCCAAGGGTTATACTGCTACAGAGTTATGCCCTTCGAACTAAAGAATGCAATATCCGCATACCAAAGATTGGTAAACTACATGTTCTCTCAGCAGATAGAAAGAAATGTGGAGGTATATGTGAATGACATGCTAGTTAAAAGCAGAGACAAAGCAGATCACCTAAATGATCTGAAAGAAACCTTCGATGCATTACGTAAGTACAAGATGAAACTGAACCCAAAAAAGTGCATTTTTGGTGTTGCTTCAGGAAAATTCTTAGGTTTCATGGTGTCTCAACGAGGTATAGAGGCGAATCTAGGTAAGTTAAAGGCAATAATTGAGATAAAATCCCCAAGAACTATGAAGGAGGTATAGAGCTTGATAGGAAAAGTCATGGTCTTGAACAGATTCGTCTTTATAGCAACAGACAAGTGTCTACCATTCTTTAAGGTTCTGAAGAAAGCTTTCCAATGGACTGATGATTGTGAAGACACCTTGACAAAGATATAAGAATACTTGACACAGCCACCATTGCTAAGTCCATCAGTGACAAGGGAAAAGCTATATCTTTATTTAGCAGTGTCTAACACAGCAATAAGCTCGACACTGATTAGAGAAGAGAAAGAAGTACAGAAGCGAATGTATTACACCAGCCAAGCTTTTCAAGGAGCAGAAGCAAATTACCAAAGACTAGAGAAAATCGCTTTCACACTAGTGATCACATCCAGAAAGCTCCGTCTTTACTTTCAGGTCCTTACTATCATCGTCATGATAGCTCAGCTAATAAGGAAGACAATGAACAAGATAGATGCAGCAGGGTAACTCATTCAATGGGCCATAAAGTTGGGTCAGCTCAACATAGAATACCAGCCACAAATTGCAATCAAAGCCTACATCTTAGAAGACTTCATCACAAAATTCACTTACACCCAAGACGAGGAGGAACCTCCCAAAATAAAATGGATGACTTAAATAGACAAATCTGCCACCAAAATAGCTGGAGGTGCAAAAAGGTTCTCATATCACTAGAGGGGGAGGTCATGAAATACGTGGTTAGGCTGTAGTTCCCATTAACAAACAACAAAGCCGAATATGAATCTCTACTGATGGGCTTAAAATTGGCAAAGGCATTAGAAGCAAAAAATGTAACCATCCAAGTAGATTCCCAGCTTGTGATTGGTTAAGTGAAGGGAGATTACAAATCAAAGGAAGAAATGATACAGAAATACCTAAAGCTCATCTAGCAGCTCCTACCATACTTCGACGACATCAACTTCTAGAAGATTCCCAAAGCGAAGAATATAAAGGCAAATTTCTTAGCAAGGTTAGCTTTGTCCGATGTGTACGGCGTAGAGCTACAGAAGGAGAACAAGTGTTAGTGGTAAAGAAGCAAGACAATTGGATGACCCCCATCACCCATTTCCTGAAATAAGGACAACTCCTAGAAGACAAGACGGAGGCATGGAAGGTCCAAATTAGAGTTTCACACTTCGTCATCATTAATGATGTCTTGTATAGATGAGGACATTCCCTCCCATACCTATGATGCACTAACTCGAAGGAGTCAAACTACGTACTATGAGAGATACACAAAGGAATCTGTGGTAACCACGTGGGAGCAAGATCTCTAGCAAGAAAGCCACTTAGAGTAGGCTATTACTGGTCAATGCTACAAAAGGACTCACATGATCTCATCAAAGCATGTAATAGATGTCAACACTTTGCCAACGTCCAAACACAAACAGGAGAACCAATGACACCAATAACCACACCCTGGCCTTTCACCCAATGAGGAATCAACATCATGGGCCCATTCCCAACAACAATGAAGCAGGTTAGATTCCTGATCATTACAATCAGCTACTTTACTAAGTGGGTGGAGGCTGAGCCAGTAGCAATGATCATAGAGGCTAAAATTAGAAATTTCATATGAAAGAACATAGTCTATAGATTTGGGATTCCTAACACAATCATATTGGATAATGGGAAACAGTTTGAGAATCCCAAATTTTGAAAATTTTGCCAAGATTTAGGAATCAAGAACCATTACTCTTCTTTGAGATATCCTTAAGCAAATGGTCAAACTGAAGTGACGAACAAAAGCCTATTGAAAATTATCAAAACTCGGCTTAAGGGCGCAAAGGGTACATGGCCTGAAAAATTACCAAACATCCTATGGGCATACAAGACGACGACAAGGGACCTAACGGGAGAAACGCCGTTCAAACTGACTTTTGGCTCTAGTCGTCATACCGATAGAGGTAGGATTGACAAGCATTCGGATGAAGACCTTTGAATAACAGAAGAACCAAGAAGAACTCAACATCAATCTAGACCTAATCGACGAAGTTAGAGACGAAGCACAGCTAAGAATGATGAAGTACAAAGAACCAATGGCTAGATACTACAACAAGTGAGTGAAGGTCAGAAGGTTCAAACCAAGTGACCTCGTCCTCAAGAAAGTTTCATAGGCAACCAAGGACCCATCCCAAGGGAAATTGGGACCAACATGGGAAGGACCTTACGAAGTTGTTCGCTACTCTAGACAAGGATCATATCACTTGAAGACTATGGACGGACAAGAATTATTTCATCCATGGAACATAGAGCACCTGAAGAAGTACTATCAGCAAGAAACCCTAAGTGATTTCCAATTTTTTACCTTGATGTATTCCTATACCTAGTTCTATTTTTGGCTAGTATTTCTATCCTCTATCACTAAAGCATAAGGAACCGTATGATTCAAAAGTTATCATCATCATTTGTCACAATTATCTATATACCTCCCACAAACAAATATAGCTCACATCGTCATTGATACAAGATCAACGTGTTATTAATACATAACCATAACACCACTAATACATAATTATAATTGTCATTAATACATGACTTAGAAAAATTATTGATACATAACTAAATCATCATTGATACATGACTCAGAAAAGTTACTAATACATAACTAAATTGTCATTAATACATGACTCAAAAAAGTTATTGATACGTAGCTAAATCGTCATTGATACATGACTTAAAAAGTTATTGATACATAACTAAATCGTAATTGATACATGACTCAGAAAAGTTACTAATATATAACTAAATCGTCATTGATACATGACTCAAAAAAGTTTTTGATACGTAACTAAATCGTTATTGATACATGACTTAAAAAGTTATTGGTACATAACTAAATCGTCATTGATACATAACTTAGAAAATTGTTATTATCAAGATATAACTAAATCTTCATTAATACATGACTTAGAAAGTCATTATTACCAATACATAACTAAATCATCATACAATGTAAATGGTCATTGACACATGACTAAAGCCATCATGGCTTAGAGAATTTTTTATTTTATTTTATTTTATTATTTTTTAATGATGCAAAACATTGATGCACGACTTAGAAAGTCACTGGCACATAACCAGATCATCACACAACTTGGAAAGCATCATTACGCAATTATTAAACAAGTCTGAATAACTGACGATAACGTTACTTACGAATAATCAAAATGCCATCAATGCATATCATTTCAAAGATATCTAAAGCATGACAAAGCCATGCAAGAGAGAACTAATTAGTAATATTTACAAATTAAGACGATGAAATAAGGCAGCAGGTATAGTCATGCTAAAAAACAACTAAACCCCAAAAGAATTTGTCCAAAAATATAAAAATATACACATGCTCAAAACAAAGTTACTTACAAATAACCAAAATGCCATCAATGCATATCATTTCAAAGATATCTAAAGCATGACAAAGCCATGCAAGAGAGAACTAACCGGTAATATTCAGAAATTAAGACGGTGAAATAAGGCAGTAGGTATAGTCATGCTAAAAAACAATTGAACCCCAAAAGAATTTGTCCAAAAATATAAAAATATACACATGCTCAAAATAAAGTTACTTACGAATAACCAAAATGCCATCAATGCATATCATTACAAAGATATCTGAATAATGACAAAGCCATGCAAGAGAGAACTAACCAGTAATATTCAGAAATTAAGACGATGAAATAAGGCATCAGGTATAATCATGCTAAAAAACAACTGAACCCCAAAAGAATTTGTCCAAAAATATAAAAATATACACATGCTCAAAATAAAGTTACTTACGAATAACCAAAATGCCATCAATGCATATCATTTCAAAGATATCTGAAGCATGACAAAGCCATGCAAGAGAGAACTAACCCGTAATATTCAGAAATTAAGACGATGAAATAAGGCAGCAGGTATAGTCATGCTAAAAAACAACTGAACCCCAAAAGAATTTGTCCAAAAATATAAAAATATACACATGCTCAAAACAAAGGGCCCATGGATTTCCTTCTAGCAGATAAAATGTTTTAAGAGGGGTTAGAAGGGGACGAGTCTATTGGAGCCTCGGTAGTGACAATGGTGTCTTCATCCATTAGATCTGTTGTGGCCCTAGAAGGACAATCTGCCAAGATCCCATTCTCCACCTCCTCCATCTCAAGAGTGGATAAGTCCAAGTCCAGATGTTGTTTAGCCATGTAGTTGCAAAAGAGCTCAAAGCCCTCCACGTAGTAATTGCACAACTTGTCAAAATACTGCTCGGACTTCTTGAACTTATTCATAGCCTCAAGACCAGCCTTTTGGAGTTTGGCCAAAACCTCGTCAATCTACTTGTCCTTTAGCCTAGAGAAAGCCTTCTTAGTGCTCATCTAAAGCCATGAGATGATCCTGAGTCTTCTCTATCTCATAAGTGAGAGAAGCAACCTTTCCCTTCAACTAATTGTTCTCAGAAGAAAGGGATTTTACCTTAGATTGAGCAGATGCAAGCTTCTCTTCATAATCTATGTACTTCCCAGAGAGGTACAAAGATTTACCCAGCACCTAAGAATAAAAGAGAGAGACTTAAAATTAAAAAAATTAAAAAATAAAAAATAAAAAATAAAAAAAGGGAGAGAAAAGAGGAGAAGCTTACCTGCATGACCTTATGTACATGAGATGACATCAACTTCGAGGATGCCCTTGTTGCCAAAAGTTTAAGATCTTTGACAGAGATAGCCTCATGAGCTTTTGATACAGTAGCATCCATGTCATCCCAAAAAGTGCCATCCCTCGAGTCTTGATGACTCTGTCAACAGGAGTTATCAACTCCAGCAATGAGGTAGGCGAAGCTGGACGACAAGGGATAGATGGAGCAACAAGAGAAGCAGCTATAGAAGAAGTAATCACAAGGACTTCCTTCAATGGCTCGTTGTCCTTTCGATGCTTCTTTGACAGAAGGCCCTCCTTCAACCTTGTCTTTGCCCTTCTTTTCTTGGGCCTTTGCTAACTTCCCCTTGCTAGACCTAATAGCCATCCCTAAAGACAAACATACACAGGCATATCAAGTATTTAGAAATTCACCCAATGAAATATATGCACAAGATCAATACACTTACTCTTCTTGACAACTTCGAAATTTCTCTAAAATTGACATGAAGGCTCTGGACCAAGAAAGTGGAGAAAAAGATATTGAGGAGAGATGAGTTCGTCAAAGTCTGTGACAGTCTCCAAGTATCCTTTGACTCTCTCCAAGCGATTATGATATCGCTTCTTTAGACAAAGACGAACAGAATCTGCAAAGAAAAGCATATGACAAATCAACACCACATGGAAAGTCATATGTATGCAAAAAAAAAAAAATAAAAAAAAAAAATAAGGTGGATAAAAGGACGCACCGGAAAAAGGGTTACCCCATTTATGAACCAATCTGGGAGCATTATCTAGGCTTTCACCTGGAATGGTTTCCTAACCAGAAAAGAAGAAAAAGCTTATCTTCCAATTGCAAAGAGAAGAGGGGAATCAAGAATCAACCTTGAACTCCTATCCTAAGGTTTAAACTCCCAATACCCTGGGATTTTAGATCATCTTAAACGATAAAGATGCATGAATTCATCTATCCTAATAGAAAAAAGAAGTATAAACAAGAAAAAGAAGAGAGCTCAAGGCAGAACTTACTAGAAACAAAGGAAGAAGCAAGACGAAGACACCAAACTATGAAACGCTAACAAGAAAGAGATTAAACAAAAAGTGAAAAAAGAGAAGGAAAACACAAAATAAAAAGGGAGATCGTGCATGGGAAAACCGAGGGAAACTGACATGGCAAAATCATCCTAACTGTACACGTGTCACCGGGACAAATGAAACGTCAACTCACAATAAATGCTTCGCGCACATATAAATAAATAAATAAATAATTAAAAAAAAAAGATCCATTACGTTTCACAAGTAAAAATAAAACAAGTATCCAATTTAGTCCATCCATACAAATTGTTTGCAACACATACAATAACACAATATATTTTATAACAATACAAAAAGTTTAGCATAATATAATTAGGGCCAAAAGAAGATGTCCTCAAATGTATTCAAGTAGTGCCAAAAGAAAATGCCCTAAAAGCCACCAATAAGAAATATACACAAATATAAAAACAATACTACATTAAAATCGTAAAGTAAAAATATTAATTATGTTATAAAAATCATTTCTAACAATGCATTAAGAGTAGGCACACGAATGAATAAATATCACAACTCCTAATATATAAGTTGTAAAAAGCAAATATAAATTTTCAAGTGTAATGTAATACAGTTAGTTTCAAATAATGCAATAAAAGTAGTCACACCATATAGTGCAGCACAATTGCTAAGATAAAATACTAACTAATAAGTCTTTTAGCTTGAAGACGAACTACCCCCATAGATAAGAGTGTCATCATAACCCTTGCTTCTTAAAAACTATGTTTGATATTTCCTCTTGGGTTAGAGGAATTGCATTAGTATTTTGACAACGCTCCTTTTGCACTTTTAAAATAGTTTCCTATCATTTGAAAGAGAGAAAGAAACAAACAATCATAATATATATATATATATATATAAGGTGAAATTCATATTCTCTAGAGTTCTTATCTAGTTTACTTACGTGGCATTCTTTTAAAATAAGCAATTCAGATTATAACATATTAACAGAACCATTTAAAATATAGTTTTTCCAAAAAAAAAAATCAAATACCTTGTTAAGGATAGAATTACACAACTGTCACCTTAAATTTGATTGCAACACTTTTTCATATCACCAATTACTAAAAACATTTCCTAACCGTCAAAGGCAAGTTGCATTGTTGATGATGGCTTAGTGAGATTGAAACTGCGGTGAATAGTTTTGCCTCAAGTTAAGTTATAATACTTTCTTATATTGATTCTTCCTTTGTTTGATGGTACTATTTATGCTTTTTTACAAGCTCTTGATGAAAGTTCGCATGAAAGCTTTTTTGCAAGCTCTTGATGAGAAACTATGGTTAGCTATTGAAGTTAGTTGGAAGAAACTAAGTGAACCCTTGCTACATGGGATAATGGGAAGATCAAAACTACAAATTTCAACTGTAGGACTTCAAATCTTCTCTATAGTGGTGTGACCAATGAGGAGTTCAAGAAAATATCCTTCATTAAAATTGCTAAGGAAGCATGGACCATTCTTGAGACCACCTATGAAGGTACTAAAGCTATGAAAGACCCAAAGCTTCAAAGACTCACTAATAGTTTTGAAGAAATAAGGATCGAAGAGGATGAGACCTTTGATGAGTTCTATGCTAAACTTAAGGATATTGTGAACTCTACCTTCAATTTTAGAGAATCTATAGTAGAACCCAAAATTGTTAGGATCATCCTTAGGTCTCTACTTGAAAGATTCTGTGCCAAGATCACTGCCATTAAAGAAGCAAAGGACATTGATATGATTCATTTGACTGAGCTTGTAGGGAACCTTCAAACCTACGGGATGAATCTAGGTAAAATAAGAAAAGGTGGAAAGAGTAGGAACATAGTTCTTAAAACTATAGAGGAAGAGAGTGATGACTCTGAGGATGAATATGAAGATGAGAATGAGGACATTAACATTCATTGCAAAGAAGATTAAGAAGCTTCTCTAATATAGGAAAAATGATAAGAGCAAAGCTTCTAGAAAATCAGAATCCTTTAAGACAAGTAAGAATGAGAAAATCTCCATTAAATTCCATGAGTGTAAAGGCTTTTGGTTATATGAGGATAGAGTGCCCTAAATACCTTATGAATGAAGAGACCAAGAAATCAAAAGGTAAATAATCCTTTTATATTATCTAGTAGTAAATAATCACAGTAGCTTCACAACGAGAGTATAGATTCTATATGTGAGTCTGTGTGTGATGATGGCTATAAAATAATCCTTTTATGTCATCTAGTAGGTTAGAAAATGAAATCCTAGAAAGTCACATCGTCATAGCCGAAAATTAGATATGAAAATTCTTGATTTGCGAAGCTAGATAGATCAAGTAGTATCGAGAGGTATCAAGGTTCATTAATTCCCGATAGCAACTGATATCAGACTGATGCCGAGGTTCCTATTTTTAGCTTTTGTAGACTTGTTTATTTATGTAGTCTTCATGTCTTCAATAGTACTACTTGTAAAGTTTATTCAACATATTTCGTGATATTCTTGAATTCACTTAAAACTGTCCAAATACAAATAAAGTGAATTTTGTAAAAGGATTGCCAACTATTAAAAAATATAACCCTAAGAGATTCTTCTGGTAATGAAGTACCCGAGAATTTGACCCTTCGGGAAGCCTATGATAAGTTGTGCACTGAATATATAAAATCTAAAAAAAACTTCCCATCTCCACAGAAAATAACTTAATGAGGTAAAAAATGAAAAAAAAAAAAATTGATCTATTAGTAAAACTAGATGCGACTACTAGATTAGTTTAGACTTTTGATTAGATTTTGAGTGCTCAAAAGCCTAGTTTTGATAACAGTGGCTTATGATAGGTAGGATCTGTTGACCCCTCTTTTTCCATAGCTTTTGGATCGAATACTATGTTTGTGCCTCAATCCGAGAAGGTTGATAAAGGTAAGAGACCCATAGGTGATATGTCTAATTCGAAAACCATTGTTAGACCTCCTTCTAGGAAAGCCAATAGTTCTAAGACTACCTATTTTTGTCACTATTGTGGTGTTTTTTACCACACTTGTCCTAATTGTTTCAAGTTTTATCCTCTTAAGCAAGTGTAAAAAATGTCTCTAGTTTCTTCTCAAGGTTCTACACATTTTCTTGGAGAGGTATTAAAATCTTTGTGCTTTTTAACTTAGTTTAAGGGGAATGCAATTTCCTCTCTATCCTCAGGTAGACATGTTAGGACCTATGCCTTTTCATCTTCACAGCCCAAGACTCAAGTTGTGTGGGTAAGGAAGGATTTCAAGACTTAATTTTCTTCTTGTTTGTCCTCTGCTTTAACTCTCTACATCTAAAGTAGGTTCATTTTTTCTTCCTTATTGTGTTTAATGCATATCATACATACTTAGAATCACTTGTATTTATTTGCATTGTTTTCACTCATTGTACTGTTTTCATTTTTTTTTTTTTTTAATTAGCCTTGTGTTTGCTTTTTTTTTTTAGTCTAATACAAATTCAAAAATATTCAAAAAATCTCAAAAAGTCAAAAATATTTTTTGTGTCTTGTTTTTATTGTCTTAAGGTGTTGTTACTCTCTATCTTAAATTGAAACATGCTTGACATTGTGGAGAAACTTGGAAATGTGTATTTAGCATAACTAGTGCATAACTACTTTGAGATGACACAAATGATGCTGTCAATTTATAAAAGTCATGTATGCACTGTAGTTTCTAATTTTTCACACGAATACTTGTTACTCATAATTAAACTTTCTTGTAGGTTAATTTTATAAAATGAATATCATTAAGAACCTTGAGTTTTTATTCAGTCGTGATATAAGCCTTTAAAATTTTTTGTACGTTTCACGCATTTGAAAAGATAGTGGAAAGAGCTACCTCTGATTAGTGCAAAGCAACACGATATGTTATTCATAGAGAGGACTACCTAATTCAATAGTTTGAAAGCTACCACTCATGGATGTTTAAATTTGTTTTGGAGGGATAGGGTGGATAAAATCATATGCAATTGCAATGAAACCTCTTTGAGAATACATTTTCGTTGAGAACCCTTGGATTTCTTATTGTTTATTTTTATTATTTTTCTCTACTTTTGAGGTTTGATGTGAGTTTTACAAGAAAATTGAACACATGGAAACCTCTTGCGCGCTTTGAATTTTAATTTCATTGAGAACTATATTTGTATAGTCTTGGGGCGATCATTCTTGAAGTGTTTACATGCATCTGTACATGGGTCACATAGTGTCAAATTTTGTAATAAAAATGAGAAGAGAAAATTAATTTATATGTATGCAATTTTCATTTTTTTTTTAATCTCCTTAAAATATTTTTCTCCAACACTTGTTCTATTTTTTATTTTTTTTGAAGAAACAGGAGAAAGCTGTTTTCGCAAACCTTACTCTTTATACGAGGAGTTTTATTTGTTTGCGCTCCATGTGTGTGATATTCATATTTTGCATATGTTGTCCCCATCGTATTCATAACATCTTGTTTTAATATTACTTTCATGCTTGTATATGGATTCTTTGTGCCCCTTTGATCATCTTAACATTTATCTGGTGAAGCTTTATTGCTTTTTATGCCTTCTTTCAATCATAAAAAAGTGGAGGGAGAAATGTTCGTGTAAGGGGCAGATGTGTTTTATTTCTTAGGGGGAGGGAGAGCATTATGACTTTAGAGGTTTTGTGACCATTTATTTGTTGGTATACATATTTTTGAACTTTACTTGTTTATTATCTGTCATTGTTTTCTAGATAGTGTGCATAACGTGTTTGTTAAATGCTTTCAGGAAGACAACTATGGAGCAATCAAAACAATTAATTTAGTCCGGACTATGGTTTCTTGAAAACTAGTGTTGGTGTTGATTTTAGATTAGCTTGAATATGGATTTATTCTTTGTATTTGGTTTATTACTGTATTAGACTAACTTTTGTACTAGAGGTTTGTCATAGAATGACAAAGGGAGAGATTGCTAGAGTCATGTGTTTTAATATTGTCAAACCATGCTAAATATTGAAAACAATGCAAATAAATACAAGTGATTCTAAGTATGTATGATATGCATTAAACACAATAAGGAAGAAAAAATGAACCTACTTTAGATGTAGAGAGTTAAAGCAGAGGACAAACAAGAAGAAAATTAAGTCTTGAAATCCTTCCTTACCCACACAACTTGAGTCTTGGGCTGTGAAGATGAAAAGGCATAGGTCCTAACATGTCTACCTGAGGATAGAGAGGAAATTGCATTCCCCTTAAACTAAGTTAAAAAGCACAAAGATTTTAATACCTCTCCAAGAAAATGTGTAGAACCTTGAGAAGAAACTAGAGACATTTTTTACACTTGCTTAAGAGGATAAAACTTGAAACAATTAGGACAAGTGTGGTAAAAAACACCACAATAGTGACAAAAATAGGTAGTCTTAGAACTATTGGCTTTCCTAGAAGGAGGTCTAACAATGGTTTTCGAATTAGACATATCACCTATGGGTCTCTTACCTTTATCAACCTTCTCGGATTGAGGCACAAACATAGTATTCGATCCAAAAGCTATGGAAAAAGAGGGGTCAACAGATCCTACCTATCATAAGCCACTGTTATCAAAACTAGGCTTTTGAGCACTCAAAATCTAATCAAAAGTCTAAACTAATCTAGTAGTCGCATCTAGTTTTACTAATAGATCAATTTTTTTTTTTTTCATTTTTTACCTCATTAAGTTATTTTCTGTGGAGATGGGAAGTTTTTTTTAGATTTTATATATTCAGTGCACAACTTATCATAGGCTTCCCGAAGGGTCAAATTCTCGGGTACTTCATTACCAGAAGAATCTCTTAGGGTTATATTTTTTAATAGTTGGCAATCCTTTTACAAAATTCACTTTATTTGTATTTGGACAGTTTTAAGTGAATTCAAGAATATCACGAAATATGTTGAATAAACTTTACAAGTAGTACTATTGAAGACATGAAGACTACATAAATAAACAAGTCTACAAAAGCTAAAAATAGGAACCTCGGCATCAGTCTGATATCAGTTGCTATCGGGAATTAATGAACCTTGATACCTCTCGATACTACTTGATCTATCTAGCTTCGCAAATCAAGAATTTTCATATCTAATTTTCGGCTATGACGATGTGACTTTCTAGGATTTCATTTTCTAACCTACTAGATGACATAAAAGGATTATTTTATAGCCATCATCACACACAGACTCACATATAGAATCTATACTCTCGTTGTGAAGCTACTGTGATTATTTACTACTAGATAATATAAAAGGATTATTTACCTTTTGATTTCTTGGTCTCTTCATTCATAAGGTATTTAGGGCACTCTATCCTCATATAACCAAAAGCCTTTACACTCATGGAATTTAATGGAGGTTTTCTCATTCTTACCTGTCTTAAAGGATTCTGATTTTCTAGAAGCTTTGCTCTTATCATTTTTCCTATATTAGAGAAGCTTCTTAATCTTCTTTGCAATGAAAGTTAATGTCCTCATTCTCATCTTCATATTCATCCTCAGAGTCATCACTCTCTTCCTCTATAGTTTTAAGAACTATGTTCCTACTCTTTCCACCTTTTCTTATTTTACCTAGATTCATCCCGTAGGTTTGAAGGTTCCCTACAAGCTCAGTCAAATGAATCATATCAATGTCCTTTGCTTCTTTAATGGCAGTGATCTTGGCACAGAATCTTTCAAGTAGAGACCTAAGGATGATCCTAACAATTTTGGGTTCTACTATAGATTCTCCAAAATTGAAGGTAGAGTTCACAATATCCTTAAGTTTAGCATAGAACTCATCAAAGGTCTCATCCTCTTCGATCCTTATTTCTTCAAAACTATTAGTGAGTCTTTGAAGCTTTGGGTCTTTCATAGCTTTAGTACCTTCATAGGTGGTCTCAAGAATGGTCCATGCTTCCTTAGCAATTTTAATGAAGGATATTTTCTTGAACTCCTCATTGGTCACACCACTATAGAGAAGATTTGAAGTCCTACAGTTGAAATTTGTAGTTTTGATCTTCCCATTATCCCATGTAGCAAGGGTTCACTTAGTTTCTTCCAACTAACTTCAATAGCTAACCATAGTTTCTCATCAAGAGCTTGCAAAAAAGCTTTCATGCGAACTTTCATCAAGAGCTTGTAAAAAAGCATAAATAGTACCATCAAACAAAGGAAGAATCAATATAAGAAAGTATTATAACTTAACTTGAGGCAAAACTATTCACCGCAGTTTCAATCTCACTAAGCCATCATCAACAATGCAACTTGCCTTTGACGGTTAGGAAATGTTTTTAGTAATTGGTGATATGAAAAAGTGTTGCAATCAAATTTAAGGTGACAGTTGTGTAATTCTATCCTTAACAAGGTATTTGATTTTTTTTTTTGGAAAAACTATATTTTAAATGGTTCTGTTAATATGTTATAATCTGAATTGCTTATTTTAAAAGAATGCCACGTAAGTAAACTAGATAAGAACTCTAGAGAATATGAATTTCACCTTATATATATATATATATATATATTATGATTGTTTGTTTCTTTCACTCTTTCAAATGATAGGAAACTATTTTAAAAGTGCAGAAGGAGCGTTGTCAAAATCCTAATGCAATTCCTCTAACCCAAGAGGAAATATCAAACATAGTTTTTAAGAAGCAAGGGTTATGATGACACTCTTATCTATGGGGGTAGTTCGTCTTCAAGCTAAAAGACTTATTAGTTAGTATTTTATCTTAGCAACTGTGTTGCACTATATGGTGTGACTACTTTTATTGCATTATTTGAAACTAATTGTATTACATTACACTTGAAAATTTATATTTGCTTTTTACAACTTATATATTAGGAGTTGTGATATTTATTCATTCGTGTGCCTACTCTTAATGCATTGTTAGAAATGATTCTTATAACATAATTAATATTTTTACTTTACGATTTTAATGTAGTATTGTTTTTATATTTGTATATATTTCTTATTGGTGGCTTTTAGGGCATTTTCTTTTGGCACTACTTGAATACATTTGAGGACATCTTCATTTGGCCCTAATTATATTATGCTAAACTTTTTGTATTGTTATAAAATATATTGTGTTATTGTATGTGTTGCAAACAATTTGTATGGATGGACTAAATTGGATACTTGTTTTATTTTTACTTGTGAAATGTAATGGATCTTTTTTTTTTTTTAAATTAATTAATTATTTAATTATTTATTTTTTATAAATGTGTTGTTGAAATAAATGTGTTATTCAAATGTGGGGTTTTAATTAACGTAATGACAAGTTATAGGTTAATATCAAAGATAGGAAAAAATTAAAAATAGAAAATTAGTTTTAGCGACGAATTTTTCAGTGACCAAATATAGCAACAACAAAAAATTTTGTTTTAGTGAAGAAATATTTCGTTACTAAATGTAGCAGAATTTTTTAAGAAATAGTTTTAGTGATGAAAATTTTCATCGCTATATGTGCCTGAATTTTCTTAAAAATAGTTTTAGTGACAAACTTTTTTGTCACTATATGTACCCAAATTTTCTTACAAAATAGTTTTAGAGATGAAATTTTTCGTCACTAAATATGAATTAATAAAATAAAATGTTTTTGGCAACGAAATATTTTCGTCGCTAAATAGTGTTTTTAGTAAGGAAAACATTTAGCGACAAAATATTTTCATCGCTAAAAGTTTATTTAAAAAAAAAAAAAAAACTAATCGAACCTTTAGTGACAAATTTTTTTGTCACTAAGACCTTTAGCGACAAGGTATTAGCGAAGAAATGAGTTTCATCACTAAAAAGTAGATTTCGTCACTAAGGCTGTGTTTGTTTTGACTTCAAACTACTTCCGGAAAACCATTTCCGTAAAATTTGGGTGTTTGGCTGATTAGGAAAATTCGGTCAACTGAAAATAATTTCACCTTTGATCGGAAAATACCCCTCCCCAGGCGGAAACCAATTTACACTCTTATTTTACCTTCAAAGCATTTCCGGAAAATACACCCGAAGAGAGAGAGTGAGAGAGAGCCCAAGCACACTCCACCTGAAGCACGTCCTCACCGGTCAGATCGCCATCCTCGTCGCCGTCGCCTCCTTCGTCCTTGATCTCGTCGCCTCCTTTATCACTGATCTCGTCGCCTCCTTCGTCACCGATTGCGCCAAGATCGCGCCAAGATCGCGATCACGGCGCCAAGTTCGCGCCTGCGAGATCGCGCCGTCCTCCTCTGGGTCAGATTATCATCTTCGATCTCATTGTCGTCTCGATCATGATCTTGTTTTGAGAAAAATGAAAAAGAACACTAAAATGGAAGCTGGGTCGAGTTCACAATTCCCAGACAAGCCGGAGAGAGTGAAGGGTGCTTCCATTTCCTCCAGGCTTGGTTCCATGTTTCCAAAGATCGAGCCTTTTGTGCCAAGAATCGATCACGACCCGAATGACCTGAGATCTTGGGCCAAAAGAACTGGCTTTGTCTCTGATTACTCTGGAGAGACCAGGGCCAGTGCTAGTGCCAGTGACAAGAATGATAGTGCTGGGTTTGATTTAAAGAGAGGTTTTGATCATAGAAACGGTGGTGGGTCGTCTCCCAAAATCGAGATCGACCCGATTCTGGGCCGGACTAGGCCGAACCAGGGGATTGAGATTGAACCGCAGAACCAGGGCGCTGCCCTCTCGATCTCATCGTCCTCCTCTGATTTTTTTTTTTTTTTTTCATTGCGGTGGTGTGGACGGTGGATTTTCTGTGGGTTTTGTGTTGCTATTGTTTTTTTTTTTTTTTTTGATGAACTGATTGTTGTTGTTGTTGTTGTTGTTGTCGTGTTGTTGTTGCTGGAATTTGCTGTTGTGGTTGTTGTTGTTGTTGCCGAAATTCGTTGCCGAAAATTGTGAAAAAATGGTAGGAAAATAGCATTTTCCTAATAGAACCAAACACATGAAAATATTTTCCACAACAATTTTCATTACACAACCAAACACTTAAAAATATTTTCATTTTTCGGAAAATAAGTATTTTCCAAAAAATATTTTACGGGAACCAAACAGACCCTAAAGGTCCTTGGCAACAAAAAACTGGACATTTAGTGACGGAAATTTTCTTTACTAAAAATACATTTTGTTGTAGTGATTACTAATTGATGAAGCAAAAAATCAATAGCTAAGCTCCTCGTCAATGCAGATGGACGATGGAAATGGGTTTGTCCAAAGTAGAACCTGTAATGGAAAGTGAAATAGAAAGTAATACACTGGTGTGGTATTTGCCAAAAACCCTCCAATGATTAAGTCAAAAAAAGATTCATTTGAAATGAGAAATGAGAGTATTTGACTTGAGAGTAGTTTTTGGAATTAGAATTATTTGTACCTTTGTCCTATTTTTCTTTCATTTTATAGTTACCTTTGCTTTGATGGGCAACATATCTCTGCATTTATTCGTAATGGCTAAGGTGTTAGAAACCAGCGTTTTGATGTTTATTACTTCTTTGTTACCATTGCTCTATCTGTTACTCTTTGGCTTAAATGCTCATCATAAATATGTAACTTACATCTGCTTCGTCATTGACTTGGGACAGTGAAGATTTTATGGACTCATCAGCTGCCCCCTATTACTTTCTTCATCCATCAAACGTGATAGGAATACATCGGTCCGTTGCTTCATGTTCTGTGCGCGAAGCATTTATTGTGAGTTGACGTTTCGTTTGTCCCGGTGACACGTGTACAGTTAGGATGATTTTGCCATGTCAATTTCCCTCGGTTTTCCCATGCACGATCTCCCTTTTTATTTTGTGTTTTCCTTCTCTTTTTTCACTTTTTGTTTAATCTCTTTCTTGTTAGCGTTTCATAGTTTGGTGTCTTCGTCTTGCTTCTTCCTTTGTTTCTAGTAAGTTCTGCCTTAAGCTCTCTTCTTTTTCTTGTTTATACTTCTTTTTTCTATTAGGATAGATGAATTCATGCATCTTTATCGTTTAAGATGATCTAAAATCCCAGGGTATTGGGAGTTTAAACCTTAGGATAGGAGTTCAAGGTTGATTCTTGATTCCCCTCTTCTCTTTGCAATTGGAAGATAAGCTTTTTCTTCTTTTCTGGTTAGGAAACCATCCAGGTGAAAGCCTAGATAATGCTCCCAGATTGGTTCATAAATGGGGTAACCCTTTTTCCGGTGCGTCCTTTTATCCACCTCCTTTTTTTTTTTTTTTTTTTTTTTTTTTTTTTCATACATATGACTTTCCATGTGGTGTTGATTTGTCATATGCTTTTCTTTGCAGATTCTGTTCGTCTTTGTCTAAAGAAGCGATATCATAATCGCTTGGAGAGAGTCAAAGGATACTTGGAGACTGTCACAGACTTTGACGAACTCATCTCTCCTCAATATCTTTTTCTCCACTTTCTTGGTCCAGAGCCTTCATGTCAATTTTAGAGAAATTTCGAAGTTGTCAAGAAGAGTAAGTGTATTGATCTTGTGCATATATTTCATTGGGTGAATTTCTAAATACTTGATATGCCTGTGTATGTTTGTCTTTAGGGATGGCTATTAGGTCTAGCAAGGGGAAGTTAGCAAAGGCCCAAGAAAAGAAGGGCAAAGACAAGGTTGAAGGAGGGCCTTCTGTCAAAGAAGCATCGAAAGGACAACGAGCCATTGAAGGAAGTCCTTGTGATTACTTCTTCTATAGCTGCTTCTCTTGTTGCTCCATCTATCCCTTGTCGTCCAGCTTCGCCTACCTCATTGCTGGAGTTGATAACTCCTGTTGACAGAGTCATCAAGACTCGAGGGATGGCACTTTTTGGGATGACATGGATGCTACTGTATCAAAAGCTCATGAGGCTATCTCTGTCAAAGATCTTAAACTTTTGGCAACAAGGGCATCCTCGAAGTTGATGTCATCTCATGTACATAAGGTCATGCAGGTAAGCTTCTCCTCTTTTCTCTCCCTTTTTTTATTTTTTATTTTTTATTTTTTAATTTTTTTAATTTTAAGTCTCTCTCTTTTATTCTTAGGTGCTGGGTAAATCTTTGTACCTCTCTGGGAAGTACATAGATTATGAAGAGAAGCTTGCATCTGCTCAATCTAAGGTAAAATCCCTTTCTTCTGAGAACAATTAGTTGAAGGGAAAGGTTGCTTCTCTCACTTATGAGATAGAGAAGACTCAGGATCATCTCATGGCTTTAGATGAGCACTAAGAAGGCTTTCTCTAGGCTANTGGTTGCATGTCGATCTAGGTGCCTATCCATGATGGGAACATGATTACCCTAAATGAATTTCTTCACTTGTATCGTTTGAAGCCTTCCACCCATTACGGGTATTTTGAACTTCTACCTTGGAATAGGGAATCTAGAATCATCTGTAGCTTCCCTACTTCCTTTCATGACTGGAAGTCACGATATTTCTTCATTTTCTAGATCTAGATGGGAAACCATGTCTGACGACCTATGGGGTAAGGTCCCGTGGTTGCTATAGAAATGGGAAATCCCTTCTCTTGGTGCGTCTCTCTCTTCCTCTTTACTAATAGATTGTTTTGAGTTTTACTATTTTTCTAATCTCTTTTCTATCTCCTCTTTTGCAATTGCTTATCATCCTTTGTTGGAGAAACACTACCAAGGACAAATTAAGGCAGCCCTTGAGTTTGCCCTCACGGTTGACAATTTTGACCAACTGGTTGACCCTCGTCGACTGTATGTGTGTTGTTTTGGATCTGAGCCTTTTGCATACGTTTTGAGAAAAATTGCCTAGGAAGAGTAGAGTAGGTTTTTAGTTCTTTCTTGTCTTATCTTTATAGATTTTCAATCTACTAACCTTCTCTTTGCAAAAATGGCCACTAGGTATAGCAAAGACAAGTAGCCCATGTTAAGAACTTGAAGAATGAACCCCTGTCTCTCATTACCCTTGGGTTAAAGAAACGTGAGCTGGATGAAGGGAAAGATGAGACTCGTGTCCTTATGTCACTTTTTGGTACTCCTTCTCCCACATCTTCCCTCGAGATGATGACCTTCAATCCTCCAACCACGTGTTCTAAAAGGAAGGATAAGATTGGAAAAAAGTGTATGGGATGACCCTACTACTACCCTCAGAAGAGCTCATTATGTCGTCACTGATGATGAGCTTAGGGGTCTCTCGCCTATCCCTTCTCACGAATTGGTCAGCCGTCACATTCACAAACTAGTATAGGTATTTCATTCAATCGTTCCTTCATCAGTCATCAAGAGGATATATTTGTTCAAAATCATTGACCCTTTCATCCTTCTAGGTTCTTGGTGAGTCTCTTCGTTTAACGACAAACTACCTGAATGGCGAGGAGAAGGTAGTGGTGGCCAACTCCAAGGTTGATTTTGTTGAGGCTGAAAGTCCAAGGTTGAGGAAAGATTTGATTGAAGCTATGGACCAGCTGGCCAAGGCCAAAGAGAAGGTGGAAGAACTGAAGGAAGCTCTGAAAGTCAAGAAAAATCTCATCATTCAAAAAGATGAGGAAGTACAAGATACTCTCCTAAGAACAGACGAGAAGTGTGAAAAGGTGATTGCCAGGTTCCTGGAGTCTGATCGCTTCTCTAATATGTAGTTCGAACAGTATTTCAAAGGCTTCAAGCTTCTTCATCATTGGATGATGAAGCACCATAGCCATAAGGCTAACTTTACAAACCTGGACTTTGAAGCTGTTGACATTGAGATCCTTGCTGATGAGGCCAATGAGAAAGAGGGTGAAACCATTCCTGAAACTACCAAAGTTGTTGAAGAAAAGGGCGTTGTTACAAGGGGAGCTAATGACGAGGCTCATACTGAGGTAGATCGTATTAAGGAGACCATCAATGCTCCGTAAAGCAGAAAATATTTTTTCGCTCTTTTTTCTTTTGTTCCATTTTAAAGACAATGGATGCCTCCTGTTTTGAGGCTTTAATTTTAGAAACAATGAGTGCCTCCTGTTTTGAGGCTTTTATTTTAGAAACTATGAATTTAGAACTTTGAAGTTCTTACGATTCATGCTTGCTCTTTTATTATCCTGTTTAACGATTCAACTCATCTTTTGAGTTTTCACCATATTCTATGATTTCAACTCATTGTTAGAGTCATTACAACGTCTATGATTTTTGACTCGTCATTTGGACTCTTTACCATCTACTATGATTTTAACTCATCTTGTGAGTTTTTACAACTTTTATGATTTTAGTTCGTGATTTAAACTTATCTTGTAAGTTTTTACCACTTTTATGATTTTAGCTTGTGATTTAAACTTATCTTGTAAGTTTTTACCACTTTCATGATTTTCACTCTTCAATCGAGCTTTTTGTCACTCTCATTTGAACTTATTTCAAATACTTCCTTTTCGTCATTGGACTTTAGCTCTGACATCTTGTCAAACTTTATTGAGAAAAAGGATGGCTGATCAGGCCTCATTATTTCATGCATTCCACATACATGAGGGAATTACAAGGGAAACAACAAACTAAAAATAGCTTTAACAAAATAATTGAAAGAAAAGAAATACTTAGAAAAAATAATTAGATCTTGCTCATCTGATGTGTTGTCATGCGAGGTGCTCTTTCAAACAAAGCTTATTAGACTAGGCAGCAACTTTTATTGATAGTACTTCCTGAGAAGCTCCACATTCCAAGGACGAGGAAGTCGATTGCCTTCCAAATCCTTCAAGTAATAGCTTCCTCGCCTGGAGTAATGGACGACCTTGTATGGGCCTTCCCAAGTGGGCCCCACCTTCCCTTAAGTTGGATCCCTAGTAGCTTGGGAGACTTTTTGCAACACCATATTGTTAGGGTTAAACCTTCTAAGTTTTACTATCTGATTATAATACTTTTGCATTTTTTGCTAGTACCTAGCCATTCTCAAGGCTGCCTTATCTTTGACTTCAACCAAACAATCCAAGCTAAGTCTCAATTCATCATTGTTTGTGCCTTCATCATAATGAGCTTGCCTAAGATTGGAGACTCCTATCTTGGCTGGAATGACTACTTCAATGTCGAAGGCCAACTTGAATGGAGTTTCTCCTTTTAGTGTTCTCGCTGTTGTCCTGTAAGCCCATAATACCCCAAGCAATTCTTTAGCCCGTGCACCCTTTGCCCCCTCAAGTCATGCTTTGATGAGTTTAAGCAAAGTACAATTTGTTATTTCGGCCTGCCCATTAGCTTATGGATGTGCAGGTGACGAGTAGTGATTTTGTATCCCTAGTTCTGTGTAAAACTACTTGAATTTTCAACTATCAAATTGATGACCATTATCAGATATGATCGTCCTAGAGATCTTAAATGTACAAATGATGTTCTTCCAAACAAAGTTATGTATCTTGTCTTCGACCCATTTAGTGAAGTAGTCAATGGCTACGGCAGGAACTTCACTTGCCTTTTTCCCAAAGGGAGTGGCCCGATGATGTCGATTCCCCATGTAAAGAATGGCTAGGGTGAAGAGATGCTCGTTAATAATTCCCCAAGTATGTGTTGCATGTTGCTAAACTGTTGACATTTATCACATTTCTTCACAAGTTCAACTGCATCCTTTTGCATAGTTAGCTAAAAGTAGCCTACCCTAATCGTCTTTCCCACCAGAGATCGTGGCCCAAAATGGTTACCATAGACACCCTCGTGTATTTCTTGTAACACATACATCACTTCACCAGGGGTCAAGCATTTCAGGTACAACACTAAGAATCCTCTTTTGTAGAGTTCTTCATTCAAAACAGTGAACCTTGCTGCTCAGATTCTAACTTTCTTCACCTCTGATGAGTCAGATGGGAGTTGGTCATCCCTAATATAGGCTATGATGGGTTCCATCCAACTGCTTGGCTTTTGAATTGCAAGGGTCTACAGTCCGTCAATACTGGGGATTGTCTAAACTTCCATGAGCAAACCTATAGTTGCTGGAGCATCTTATGTTGATTCTAGTCTAACTACCTTGTCAGCGATTGAGTTTTCTTCCCTTAGGATTAGCACGAATTTGACGTTATCAAACTCGTCAATGAGCTGGCTCATCAGCTACAGGTATTTCTTCATTCTTTGCTCCTTTGCTTCATATTCATTGGTTATTTGCCCAACAATCATTTTAGAATCAGACCTCAACTTTAAATTCTTGACTCCCAAAGCTCTTGCAACCCTTAAGCTAGCAAGGATTGCTTCATATTCTGTCTTATTGTCCATTGCAAGAAACTGAAGTTAAACCCTATAATTAAGGATGTCATTCTCCGGCGACTTTATTATAACATTGACGCCTCCAAGTCCTGTTATAGACGAGCCATCAAAGCAAGCTATCCAATACTCTACTTCCTGATTAGAATTTGGAAGGGTGAATTCCACAATGAAATCTGCTAGAGCTTGTGCTTTAATTGCTATTCTTAGCCTGTACTCAATGTCGAACTAGCTTAGCTCAACTGCCCACTGAATCATACGACCTACAACATCTAGTTTACTCATTGCTTTTTTGGATTGGCTAGTATGTCATAACTATAATGCTATGAGCCTGGAAGTATGGACGTAGCTTCCTTAAAGCCACAATTAATGAGAAGGCCATCTTCTCCATGCATGGATAGTTTGCTTGGGCATCTTGAAAAGCCTTACTAGTGTAATACACTGGTCTTTGTATTTTGGACTCCTCGCGAACAAGAGCAGAACTGACGGCTGTTAGTGATATAGCTAAGTATAAAAACAAATCCTCTTCTTCAACTAATAGGCTTAGCAATGGAGGCTTGGCCAAATACTTCATGAGGATCTGAAAGGCTACCTTGCACTCGTATGTCCATTGAAAATCCTGCTTAAGAACTTTAAAGAAAGGAAGACACTTGTTAGTGGCCTTTAAGACAAACTTGTTTAATGCTGCTACTCTTCCCGTCAGTCTTTACACGTCCTTTACTGTCTTAGGGAAGTCATGTCGAGTATGGCTTTGACCTTCTTTGGGTTTGCCTTAATTCCTCGTTAAGACACCATGAAGCGTAGGGATTTTCCTGATGAAACCCCAAAGAGGCACTTCGCAGGGTTGAGCTTCATCTTATACCTTCTCAAAGTGTCAAATGCCTCTTAAGGGTCTGCAAGATGGGTTTTAGCTTCCCTGGTTTTAACGAGCATATCATCCACATAGACTTCCATATTCCTTCCTATTTGCTTACTGACCATCTGATTCACCAACTTTGATAGGTGGCTTCCACATTCTTCAATCTGAATGGCATGACTTTGTAGCAAGCCATTTTGGATAATAGACTGCTCTAATGAGTCCAGCAATTAAGAGTTTTTCCACCTCTGCCGTGATTGCTTTGTTCCGCTCTGGAGCAAACATTGGTGTCTTCTGTTAAACAGGCTTCTTTATTGGGTTAACATTGAGACTTTTCTATCAATCATCTGTCAATCCATGGCATGTCATCATGGCTCCATGCAAAGACATCTAAGTTCTTTTTCAAGAACTTCACCAATTCATCCTTTAAAGTCTATTGAAGCTTCTTTCCTACCTTGGTAGTTTTAGACGAGTCTCATTCTACTAGCACTACATTTTCTACCTCCTCTATAGGTTTGGGTTGCTCTTCTTCTACCATCCAAGTGTGATTTTCCTTAGATGCCAGGACTGCTTAGTAACATTCTCAAGCCAAAATTTGGTCCTTAACGATTTCTTTAGTTCCGTGAGGGGTCGGGAATCTCACTTTCAGGCAATATGTGGAAGTTACTACCTTAAGGCGATTAAGGGTTGGTTGCCCAAGAATCATGTTGTAAGATGAAGGGTAGTTGACAATCAAGAAATCTACCATCCTCGTCACTTGAGCAAGGTAGGTTCCTACTATAATTTGCAGTGATACTATGCCTTTTGGATAAACATGATCTCCACTGAAGCTGACTGACGGAGATCCAAAAGGCCTGAGGTGCTTTGGATCCAACTTCATCTATTGGAAAGCCGCCATGTATAATACATTTGCTGAACTTCCATTATCCACCAACACCCTTTGGGTAATGAACCCTTCAATGGTTAGCAAAATGAATAGGGGATCATCATGGGGCTATTTGATTCCCTTCACATCTTATTCGGAAACGATAATGTTGTAATTCCTAGTGCGATGATGCTTTGCCTTTGGGTGATTAATGTGGACGCTAATCACCTGCCTCTAAACTGTCTTTCTCAGGAACCTGTATGATCCTCCAACAATTGGCCCACCAGTGATCGTCCTTTTCTCTCCCACGATGGGTTTGAGATTGTCGCATTCTTCCTTTGTTTTGTCATCAGTGGGCTTCTTCTCTATTCACTACGAACTTGATAGTCTTTCTTAACAAACTTCTAAAGTTTTCCAAGCTGGATCAACTCCTCTATTTGCTCCTTCAAATCCCAACACTTGTCTATGTAATGTCCACAGTCTTTATGAAAGCGGCAGTACTTCTTCGGATCTCTTCACTTCAAGGACGAGCTTAATGGCTTAGGCATTTTTAATGAAGGGTCATCCTTTATCTACATGAGGATCTTGTCCACAGTCATTATCAAAGGGGTGAAGTTTGAATTTTTCTTTGATGACACCTCCAGACCACTTTTACTAGTCTTAGTTTCCGTATGACTATCTTTGCACTCCTTTTTCTTGCTTTGGGACTCTGTACCTTCTTCCTTCTTTGTTATACCCGTCAGTCCCTTTGCCGTCAACTTGTCCTCCTTATTCATCTATTTTTGCGCTTTAAACAGTAAATCCGTCATCAAGGTTGGAGGAGTTTTCCCTAGGGAGAAAACGAGATCAGGGTTGTTTAGCCCAGCTTGGAAGTCGTCATTATCACCTGCTTGTCAGCTTCATCAATTTCCAGTACTGCTTTGTTAAATCGCTTCACATATTCCCTCGGGGTCTCTCCTTCTTGCTGTTTCACAATTAGCAAATAGGAAGTAGGCCTTTTATGGCATTGGCCTTCAATGAAGTGACGGACAAACGAGTCACTTAGCTTATCAAAGTTTGCAATGGACACTGCCGGCAGTTTACTGAACTATACCCATGTTGCTCCCCTAAGGGTTGCTGGGAATGTCCTACAAATAACTTCGTCTAGGGTCTGCTACAGGTTCAGAAGTGTTTTCAATGCTCTTATATGGTCCAGAGGGTCTTTAGTACCATCGTAGACCTCCAATTGAGGAAGACGGAAGTTGGGAGGCAAGGGGCACTCTAGAACACTAGTTGTGAAAGGTGAGTCAGTCCTCTTGATCATGACATCTAGATTTATTGTTGTTTTCCCCTTCATGGCATTCTTGACCTCGTCCAACTCCTTCCTCATTTTCATCATTTGATCACTACCACAAGTCAACTATGCGGTATGCTCTGACCTACTATTCTCTAGACTATGGACCTTATCATTGTTGTCATTGTGGTTACATCGAGATTGTGACCTGGTTAGTGTCTCAGGGCACGCTCCCCATTTCAATTCTTCATTTTGTTTCATCAACTCTTGCACATTAGTAGTGAGTGCCTAGATCTATTGGGCCATCACAGTTGGATCCGTAGGAGGTGATGAAGTGGAAGTGTCCATATGTCTTGAGGAACTTTGCTGGTGGAGATACGATGATGAATTGCTTGAGAGAATTGCAACTCAATCATTCCTCACAAACAGCGCCATATTAATGAAACAGAAATTTGCCTTGTCAGTATGTTCCTCATTAGTTGATGGAAAACCTGTCAAACTTGTGTCACAGAAAGCACTCAGTGGATAGAGGCATTGGTGTGGGGCCAACCAAGGACCCTTCGATGCTTAAGTTAGCTTATTTTATTTCTAGAAAAACTGTAATTTGTATTACTGTGTGTGTTCGTATCCTTTTTACCTGTTTTCCTGGCTTTATATAGCCTTAGGCTGAGTTAATACTTAGCAGACCATTGTATTGTAGCTGGATAATCAATGTTTAATGATGGCAATTTAACTCTTAACATTTTCTGCTCATAACCAATCCTTAATTCTACATTATTGGATGAAGGCAGTGGCTTTGTGCTATTCATTACTCAATTATTAATTACTACAAAGTGTTAATGCATGGACGCCCATCCATACCCTTACTCATCACTGTTAGTGACCATTTGTGAATGATAGATGATCATTTGTATGCTACTCATCATTAGTTTTTTGTATTATGTTTTAGAACTCAATATTTAAAGGGTTTTTTTTTTTTTTTTTTGGGGTAGATGTTAATTAAGTGCAGTATTGGTATGAGTACAACAATAAAAGTAAAAGTCAATAATGATTTTAGGGTGTTTTTTCTTTCGGGTGTGGAAGCCCAACTTAAGGCAATTATATTTTGAAAAATGGAAGTATTTTTAGCCAATTTTTCTTTACTTTATCACATTCTCTATATACCGTTACTTACAAATAATTTCCTTTCATTGAGATTGAGTATATTTCAATCTCAAAAAGAGCATTTGTCCTAGAAAATTTGAAGAACCTTAAATTTGGTGCTTCAATGACAATCTCAAAATAAATATCTGCTTCTTCCATATGATCTTAGTATATTTCAATCTCAAAAAAAGCATTTGTCCCAGAATATTTGGAAATTAGATCACAGTAATCTGCAAACAAACTTGAAAATTGGTAAGTCCGTTATATGTACAATTGAAATTCCGTTATTCATATATATATATATAAATTGAACATTCCGTTATTCATAGACAAATAAAACCTTAAATTTGGTGCTTCAATTCCTTTTGTGTGATGTTTTGTATATAATGTGTTTCTTTTACTTTTTCACCCCTTAAACATTGGTTTTCATATATTTTTCTAAAATTTTGAGTTGGCCGAAATATAACAAAGATGAAAAAAGGCAATACAAGAATGGATAGAACATATCCACGTTGCTTTATATTATTATATAGACCATGAACACAATAATCATATAGATCTTTTGTTATCAAATGGATGGATCCATCTAAATTTGGGACATTTACGTCATAATTTTTACAAATTACAGCACATTGTGAGAGATTGAGAGAGAGAGAGAGATTTAATTGTTATTTTTTACCACAATTTTTATTACTATGTTATGGTAAGGTGACTTATATAATAGTATTTTTGGGTCATTATTTTCTCACTTGTAACTGGAAAATTAACCACTACATCCGTACCTTCGAATGCAACAATTTTATACTCCCTCTTCTCATATGATTAATGATTCCTATTATGAATTTGATCACTAGAATCTGATGGGACTGACGAAATAGATCCTGCAAGGGGTAAGGCCGACGACGAGGAAGATCGATAGTGACGAGAACACACGTCATTGACGAGGATAGCTCCTCCATCATTACCATCAGTAAATGATAAGGGGCGGTTACACATCCAGACGAACAGACCGTTGGGACCAACTTAAAGCCACTTAATAATGCCAGCAGGCGTTACGCAGAGAGAAGTTAAAGCACCATAAATCACCCAACGGCTAAAATCTACAACAACATATATAAATCCTTCACATCCCCCAACGAGAGAGGTATGAACATTTTTTTTACATTGATGCTGTGTGTTTGTTTTGCTCTCATATAATTCTCGACACTGACTTTAGCATCGGAGACGTTGTGGCAGGCACCACTCCGGTGACCATCCATCAGGAAAGGTCATTCACGACGTTTCAGTTCGTCTCTGATCGCATTCATTAGCTGACGAAGTCACACTTCATCAGTTTGGCGCCGTCTATGGGGAACGACATTATTTTCGTGTTCAGACTCAAAACAGTGGTTCCCTATTCTTGTTCTTTTCAAGATGGAGTCTAATCAAGACGCTGCAACCCTGGCTCAACAAGTTCAAGCCCTTGCAGCCACCGTTGAAGAACTAACTAAGCAAAACCAAGAATTGAGATTACGGCTTCAGCAAGAGGACAATCATTCGAAGGGAAATCAGGAAGACGAGGAGGATAGCAACAGAAGAAGTGACCATCGAAGGACTAACACTCCCGTCGAGCAAAATTCAGATATTCTTAGGGAGATGAGGAAGGAGATGGACGAACTAAAAAACGCCATCAAAGAGAAAACAGATCGGAGTGTGGATCGGATGGTCCGGGCGACGGATTCACCATTCACAATAGCGGTTCTCGACTGCCCAGTGCCGTCGAAATTTCGGTTACCTCAACTCGAGTCCTTCGACGGGCTGAAGGACCTTCAAGATCATCTGAACACCTTCAAGACGACCCTGGGACTACAGCAGCCCCCAGATGAAATCTTATGTCGCTCCTTCCCTACTACACTCAAGGGGGCAGCCCGAGAGTGGTTCACGAAGTTGCCAACATCGTCAATCGATACGTTCGAGCAGTTGAGCAACGCTTTCCTACGTCACTTCATTGGAGGACAGTGACCAAAGAGGACCGCTAACCATTTGCTTACCGTCAGGCAGGGAGAAAAAGAAACCTTGAGGTCATATGTACAACGTTTCACGAGGGAAACACTGGAGGTAGACGAAGCCGACGATATGGTGCAACTGACGACCTTCAAGGCAGGGCTGAGGTTCAGGGATCTCGTCAGCTCAATCGCAAAGAACCCCCCAAAGACGATGGCTGAAATGCTCCTCAAGGCGCAGAAGTACATGAACGCTGAAGACGCATTGGCTGCTATCAAGGACGAGGACAGACCAGGGGACAAAGGAAGAAAAGAAGATGATTGCAGAGGGCAGAAGCGCGACCGTCTAGATCGTCGAATCAGTGATGGACTCAAAAGGAAGGACGACAAAAATCCACGAACGGTAAAATTCACCCCTCTCGTTATGCCTGTTGACAAAATTTTAGTGCAGATTAAGGACGAGCATTATCTTAAGTGGCCACGACCACTACACTCATCTCCCAACGTTCGCGACAAAAGTAAATATTGCCGATTCCACAAAGATCACGGCCACTACATTGAGGATTGTAGGGATCTTAAAGAGCAGATAGAAGAATTGATACGGAGGGGGAAGTTGCAGAAATTTGTAAAGAAGGGGGAACACAGCAAATTCTGAGAAGAAAACAAACACCAACAGGGGTCCTCCTCCCGGAATGACGGCCGTCAATCACAACCCCCTCAAAACGTAGTCGGGGAAATACAGACGATCGCCGGGGGGCCTACCACTGGGGGCTCATTCAAGTCGCTCAAGAAAACACGTCAACGACAAGTGAATAGCGTCCACGTGACACACCTGCCAAAGCAGAGACGAACTGATCAGGATATGACCTTCAACGAAAGTGACTCCCGAGGAGTAAAACAGCCACACAATGATCCCTTGGTTATAAATCTCACTATAGAAGGGTTCAACACAAAGAGGGTCCTCGTGGACAATGGTAGCTCTGCTGATATCATTTACTTTTCAGCATTCCAACAGCTAAGGCTGGAACCCAAGAGACTTCGTCCATTCGACTCTCCGCTCATTAGCTTCAGCGGTGATAGAGTGTATCCTAGGGGCATAGTGACGCTGACAGTCACAGTAGGGACAGACCCAAAACAGCTGACTCGTCAGATAGACTTTCTGGTAGTAGACAGCCCGTCATCCTATAATGTTATCATTGGAAGGCCAGCACTCAACAAGTGGAAGGCGTCCACATCCACGAATTGCTTGAAGATGAAGTTCACAACGGATGACGGTGTTGGTGAAATTATAGGAGACCAAGTGCTGGCCCGGGAATGTTATCAAGCTGTTCTTGCAGCTAAGGAGAACCACACGTGGATCGTAGAAGAAAAAGAGGAAGCAAAAGTGGAAAAACTGGAAACGGTAGAGTTGATCGAAGGGGAAGCGACGAAAACAACCAGAATAGGGACGACCCTAAGCCCCGAGATGAGAACGGAGCTCGTAAAGTTTCTTCGGGAGAACTTGGACGTCTTTGCCTGGAACCATGACGACATGCCAGGCATATCTCCTGAGACCATCCAACACAGGTTGAATGTGAATCCAGAAAGGAAGCCCGTCAAGCAGAGACGAAGAGCTTTTGCACCAGAAAGAGACCAAGCTGTCGCTGACGAAGTGAGCAAACT
>NW_027069499.1:1361354-1421928 GCF_002906115.3 Quercus suber
CAGAATCCAACATTCATAAAAGAGGAGGAGGAAATACCTCATTTCGGTACTCCACAAGCACCAAACAATCACTCCATGTAATTATAAACTCACTAAATGTATGTAACTATGTAAGCAAGCTCAACGAACCAAAAATTCTCTCCGTACTCCCACTAGTACCTCCTCCCCTTTCCCCTCTCCCCTAAGCTGCTTTTGCTTACCCCATCCTCCTCCCATCTGCCACCTCCATCGTCCTGCCACCATCTTCAACTTCACTCCTGACACACCACTGTGTCACTCACAGCCCTACCTTCTTCATCTTTACACCTGACTTTCCACCGTGGCCCTCATAGCCCCTTCTCCTACCACTTCTCACAGACATCCATGGAAGTCTCCAACCTCGTCACTCGAACAGAAAACATCTCATGCGAAGAACCCAGACTTTAGCTCCCTCCAAACCAAACCTCATCCACATCGCCGGATCTCAACCTCGTAGCCAAACTCATTACCTCCAAAGACACCAACCTCAGTTACGTTAGAGAAATTATTCTCAAGGCATGGAAACCAGTCTACCCAATGGAGGTCAAACACCTGAACAAAAACATCTTCATATTTTCCTTCCAACATGAAGTAGACGCACATAGAGCTTTCATTAGGAGCCCTTGGTCATGCCGTTAAGGCCACCTCGTCCTTAAAAAATGGAGTCTGGACATCACATGGCAAGAAATAGACTTCTCAACAACTACCCTCTGGGCTCAGATCCACGGGCTCCCTGCTCTGTGGAAAACAGAGGACAATATAAGGAAGATAGGCTCTCATATTGGGGTGGTTCAAGAAATAGATCTAGTAGGAGAGCCTGGTGGCGCATGGAAGAAATTCCTTCGAGTCCGAGTCGACATTCCCTTAGACAAGCCTTTACGCCCAGGTTTTTTTCTACCCAGTCCAAATAAAACCAATACATGGGTTGGCTTAAAATATGAGAAGCTTGCAGACTTCGGTTACAACTGCGGGGTCATCGGTCATGAGGAAAAATCTTTTCATTCCATCCGGACTGTCCAAACCAGATTTCAGGTGTGCTCATCATCTCTCTTCTCTCCCACCAGCCCCCTAACCCATCCTATACAGCAACACTGGACTCCCCCTCCTTTGGGATGGATCAAAATCAATGTGGATGCCGTTGTTTCATCCAACCTCGCCTTCATTGCTGTTTTCGCAAGGAACCACTTGGGCACCCCTATCAAAACTTGGGCGAGAACCATCAGGAAATCCACCCCTCTCCAAGCTAAAACCAAAGCACTTCTATGGGCTGTTCAGCTTGCCAGAATAGAGAAGTGGAGCCATGTACTATTCGAAGGAGATGCCAAGCAGTGCTTTGATGCCATCAACGCTCTGGATTCCCAAGTCCCTTGGGCTATTCTCACCCCCATCTCTGATATTCGCTGTTTAGCTGTTTATTTTGTTTCCTTTGCTTTTGTTTGGGTCCCTAGATCCTGCAATGGTGCTGCGCACCATACAGCTAGGACTGCTTTAGACTCTAGGATGTCTTTTTGTTTCCATAAGGATAATCTTCCTCCTGACTTGTTGGTTGTGTGTAAGGAAGATTTCCCCAATTGTATTTTGTCTTCTTAGCTAATGAATTGCAGATTATAAAAAAATAAATAAATAAATAAACTCACTAAATGTTTATGTCAATTGGTTTTCTTTAATAATTGTAAGTTTTACTTTATTTTTCTTTTTTTTTTTATGAATTAATACGTAATGCATGTCAAATCTTATTTTATTTTTTTTAACGTCAGAATTTGCATAGGGAGGCTGCTTGGTTGGGCCGGGGAGGAGATATTGGTGGGGCCCAATAGTTTCTTCTTGGTCCCATCAGTATCTTCCCCCACCCCCCAAAGAAATTGGTGAGAAATGAGGTGTGAGAAATTGTTTGATGGGAAACTATCCATATACCACACTCTTTTCCCTTTTTTTAACTCAAATTTAAGGGATCCCCCCAAACTATTGACAAATTTTTATATAGGAGTATGTATGTAAATTTATAAAAACTAAATTTTCTATCATCTCATATTTATTTTTAATCAAACAAAAGAGTTTATCATCCCTCAATTTCCTATTCTCTCAACCAAACACACATGAGAGAAAATGAAATCTTTTCTATCCTTCACATTTTCATCTCCCAATCAAACAAAGCCCTAGTTTTAGGTCTCATGTCACCCACAACTATTTCTATGATTGCTAAGCATATAATATTCACTAGACAAACACATAAATCTCCAATTGGAATGAATGGGAAATTTTGACCTTAAAAAAGCCTCTAAACATGCTCGTTGGGCATGAGTCTAGTTTTTATATAAATGACTTGAAATTACTAATGAACCTTGACACACATGGTACTTCTTATTCTCACAAGTTTGGATTCAGTATGAACACAAAAAAACAAAACAAAAAACAGAAAACAAAAAAACAAAAACAAAACAAAAACTTGAAAAGTCTAGATATACCTCAGCTTCAAAGAATTCTGGTAATTCACTTATCTGATCCAATAAACAAGTATTGCCACCATTATTAGTATTTTCTTCTTCATGTTCTTTGTCTCTTGAAGCTTTTGTTCCTAGCCTTCCTACACTTTGTCCTCTTCCTCTACTAACTATAACTGTGTTCCTTTTCTCAAAAATCATTGAGACTATAATCATACAACTCAAAAGCTTGGTAGAATATAAAATCAAAAAGATTTTGTAGAATATATATATATATATATATATAGGATGATGGTTTAGTTTTTATGGAAATGGAATTTTAAATTAAATGACTTGAAATTACTAATGAATCTTGACACACATGGTACTTCTTATTCTCACAAGTTTGGATTCAGTATGAACACAAAAAAACAAAACAAAAAACAGAAAACAAAAAAACAAAAACAAAACAAAAACTTGAAAAGTCTAGATATACCTCAGCTTCAAAGAATTCTGGTAATTCACTTATCTGATCCAATAAACAAGTATTGCCACCATTATTAGTATTTTCTTCTTCATGTTCTTTGTCTCTTGAAGCTTTTGTTCCTAGCCTTCCTACACTTTGTCCTCTTCCTCTACTAACTATAACTGTGTTCCTTTTCTCAAAAATCATTGAGACTACAATCATACAACTCAAAAGCTTGGTAGAATATAAAATCAAAAAGATTTTGTAGAATATATATATATATATATAGGATGATGGTATAGTTTTTATGGAAATGGAATTTTAAAAAGACACAAAAAAAATATAAATCCCGGAATATCTAGCATAAAATATGAAATTTTTTGGAAGCAAATCTAATGGTAGTGATTACTCGCCTTTTCGCATGCGTTATATTTCGGATGATTGTAAAGTTTTTAAGGTCACCATATTTTATAAAGACAAACAAAATGTATATCCTGGAATATCTGACGTAGCATCGGAAATCTTTTGGAAGCAAATCTAATGGTAGTGATTACTTGCCTTTGCGCATGCGTTATGCGTGTGTTTAAAGAATTTATTTTTATTAATACTTTTTTATATAGAAAAAAAATATATATTTATATATATCCATGAATTCCGCATAGAATCCGAAAACTTGTGGAAGCGAATCAAATGGTAGTGATTACTTGTCTTTTCGCATGCATTATATATAGGATGATGATATAGTTTCTAAGGAAACCAAAGTTTATATAAAGATACAAAAAATATAAATCCCGAAATATCAGGCTTAGAATTTGAAATCTTTTGGAAGCAAATTTAATGGTAGTGATTACTTACCATGTTTAATGCATTATGTGTTTGTGCTTAGAGGGAAAAAAAAAAATTTCTCAATAAATTATTTTTAGAGATAGTTTCAACCTATGACGTTCACTCCTGATAATTGCTCTATATCACACCAATTGGTTTTTTTGCATAGGCGGAGAATGAATCTCAAATCTCTTATTCAACTAAAAATGACATTATTAGTTGAGCAAACTTTTTTTTTATTTTCTTAATACATAATACAATATTTTAAAATTGTAAGAACAAATAGTTTATGTGTCCTAATTCTATGGCGTCTACTCTTAATAATTTTTCTTTATCATCAGACCAAGATACCAATTGGTTTTTTGGTATATACAGAGATTGAATCCTAGATCTCTTATTTGACTATAAGAGATTTTACTAGTTGAATTAACTAAAACACACCTTTTTTTTTTCTAAATACATAATACAACATTTTAAACCGTAAGCACAAATAGTTAGGGGATTCTAGCATTTTACTCCTATTTTTAAAAATATTTGGCAATATGCCTCTGTTTCCAAACTATTTTGGTCCATGTTTTGAAACTCGCTTTTCTCAAAATCAAGTTTCAATGAAAAACTTGATTGGTTTAAAATTGAGTTATACCCGATCAAACTTAAAAAAGAAAAAATATATATATATATATATATATAATTTGCATGGAACTCAAGTTCATGGAGCTCAAGTTCCCTTTAAAACGCCACTATAGGTCTATCTGAACGTAGCTATAGGTTTGGGGTGATCAAACTTAAAAATAAATAAATAAATAAATAAATTGCATGGAATTCGAGTTCTTTTTAAAACTCTATTATAGGTCTATCTGAACGCAGCTATAGGTTTGGGATGATCAAACTTAAAATAAAAAAATAAAAAAAGATTGCATGGAATTCGAGTTTATGGAGCTCAAGTTCCATGCAATTTATTTATTTATAAGTTTGATCGCCCCATACTCGATTTTCTACCAATCAAGTTTTTTGATTGAAACTTGATTTTAATAAAATTGAGTTTTGAAACAGGGGCATGGACCTCAATAGTTTCAAAACATGGACATATTGCCAAATATTTTTAAAAATAGGGGTAAAATGCTAGAATCTCCCAAATAGTTATGGTATACATAAAATACGTATGCATAAACAAGTGGGCCACCATCTGGGTCAAGTTGAATTACACGTGCTTTGGGCTGGTCAAATAGAATCAGAGCATAAAAGAGGACGGATTTGAGAAGGAAAAAAGAGGACGGATTTTGAAGGAAAAGAGAGTGAGTTGTGACTCATCCTTTTTTGATGCATTACCAAATTAATTGAGGATTGAAAAAATAGAATTTGTATAATTGAATGAGATATTCTAAAGGGACTATCTCATCCTAATTGATTTCAGTTTTAGACAACTTTTTCTAGGATTAATGCAATAGTCATTGTTCTGTATATTCCATTATTGCAATTAAATTTTAATGCCATTGTCAATTATTTCTAAATTGACTGTCAAAACAGTGTTCCAAAAAGTTTTACAGTGGTTATTTTTGGGATTAAGTTTTGTTCTTGTATTAGATGGGATGATTTTTTTTTTTTTTTTTTTTAAAATAATCATGAAATTTTATTGAGAACAAGCTGGGAACCCAGCAATAAAGAACAAGCAAGGCTCCTTAAACGGCAAGCCTACTGCAACAGTTACCACAAACCTGCTGGCTAGAGTATGGCTACAACAATAAAGAAATCCGCATGCCAGATCACAAATAACACTAAAACAACCAGACTCAAACAAAACCAACAATCCATCCACATGACAACTCCAAAAATAAACCCACAAGGAAGAATTTGCATAATCCATGAGCTAAGAAGGCCTCCTCTTAAGAACAGGATCTGCAAATCCTCAACGATAACGGAGTTCTTGATTTATGTTGGAACTAGCATAAAACTTTCCTCACTGAATCCGAAACATAAATTGCTTTTTGATGAAATCCACATTCTGATCTTCAATTCTAATCAAACCTTGGAAGGTAATTGATAATTTGACAAAATACTAATAATAATAATAAATTTTTTAATATAACTGCATAATGTGTGTGTATATATCTGTTAAATATTAGTATTGATACACCATGTTGAATATGCTAGTATAGATGCGAAAGAGAAAGCATAAAGTATAGAGCATAATAACACATGAAGGTTATGTGATTCAGCCTAACGGTTTACATCCACGGAGAAAATCCTAAAGGGCTACATCAATAATATATTATAATGTAGTACAAATCAATTCACCCATTGCCTCCTTTTCCCACGTTGGCTCTCTCTTCATGAGAAACCTACGACGGTGAAAACCTTTGCGCCTATCTTGTATAGGCAGCCTCCCTTTCCTTACACCGGTGGAACACTCCTCCTTTTTTCTTCCTTTTCACCCACATCCTCACATGGACGACATCACAGGGAAGTGTGCGAGCTTATCACTGAACACGAAGGAAGCCTAAATAGTCAGTCTTGCCCCTGACGTTGTGAACAACAGCAGAATCCTTGTTGCTCGGCTCTTCACAAAACGTCGTGCTAATGTGGAAGCTTTAGTGCGAACTCTCAAAAGCATGTGGCGCTCTGTTCAGAACTTCGAGGTTTGTGACCTTGGCTCAAACACAGTCCTGATCATCTTTGATGATGACGCTGCGCCGATGAAAATCCTTACACAAGGGCCTTGGTCTTTTGACAAATACTTGATTGAGCTGTACAAACCAAAAGACGACGAATCTGTAGATGATGCAACGTTCCTTCATACATCTTTCTGGGTACAAATCCACAACCTCCCTCTTTGATGAATGACTAGAGAGAATGCCGAAGTCATAGGGAATACACTGGGCATTGTGGAGCAAGTCGATGTGTCTGCGAATGGTGAATGTTGTGGTCGCTATATACGGGTCCGAGTTCACATCAAGATAGATTAACCTCTCTGCCGAGGTAGGTTCGTAAACATGGGCGAGACCAAACCACTGTGGATATCCTTTCAGTATGAACGCCTGCCAATATTCTGTTATTGGTGCGGCACCCTAAACCACGATGAGAGGGATTGTAAGCTCTGGACAGATAGTGGGGGCACATAATCAAAGGACGAGCAATAGTACGGCGCATGGCTCAGGGCCGCCATAGGCAACCTCCAACAACTACAAGTTGTACACTCCTCTGCTATCCCTCACTCCGCCCCTCCCCGCACTGCCAGACCAACTCCCACACCTCCGATGAGAACAACGGCTCCCACAGACGAAGGTGCTCACCAATACGATGATTCTTGGAGCAACGATGCTCAAGGCCAGAGTAGCCATATGCCGGAAGACCGGCAACGTAACAGGCAAAAAAATAGCCATGGCCTCCCTCTTTCCCACGTGACAACCGGAGTAGGTGAACCACACACGAGCAGCGTGGCTGGTAGTCCCAAGGGAGCGTCTGACACACCTATGTCCCACTCAAAAGTCACGTTAAAGCTGCCTATTTCTGAACCTGCAAAAAGCTTAGCTTGGAGTAGTGAGCCAGACCCTACAGAAGGTTACGTTACCAAAGTTGAACTCTCCCAAAAGCAAGTAAACTCCGGAGGTAATGTCTCCTCAAACCCAGCTAAGTCAAGCACCTTGGAAGCAAGTGAAGTACGCCGAATGACAGTGACAAGAGATAAATTGGCAATAATCGAGAATATGGAAAATGATGTTTTGCAAGCAATGGCAAAAGCTGAAAAAGGTCAAGGATTACAATTGGATATTAATATTGGGCCTACACCTATGATATTTGAAGATGGAGTGGGCTGGATTGATGATCCGGTTGGGCCCAAGGGGAGATTTTGGAAGTGTATTATTAGAAGTGGTGAAATACAAAGCCCAGCACCTACCACTAACAAAGGAGCCCAAAAGAGAAATGGCCCAACACCCTTACAGGAACTTGACCCAAACTCCATCCCCTTGAAGTGAAAGAAAGGAAAGACGTTGGTAGAGATTGCATGGGAAAACAAACATGACATGGTTGGTGACATGGCGGAGGCTGCTGTGCAGCCCTGCCCAGCCCAATGAGTATCTTATCCTGGAACTGCCAAGGGCTTGGGAACTCTCGGTCAGTTCTTGCACTTACCAAAATGGTGAAAGTTGAAGCTCCCTTTTTGATCTTCCTTGTGGAGACAAAAGCCAACGTAGCACATATGTCAAAGATTCAGACAAAGGTAGACTACACGCAAGGAATAATAGTCCTGAGTGATGGGAAGAGTGGTGGTCTTGCCCTCCTATGGAAAGAAGGCACAACTGTTTGGACCCATAAGTATTCAAAATCCCACATTGACGTCATCATTCCTAATTCTGTAACCAGCCAGCATTAGAGGGCCACTGGTTTCTATGGCCACCCTGATATGCAGAAGAGACATACATCTTGGAAGCTCCTAGAATATATATATGCACAGCTTGAACTCCTTTGGGTTGTTTTTGGGGACTTCAATGAGATTACTCACGCTGATGAAAAATGTGGATGGGCAGAGAGGAGTGCTGATCAAATGATGGCATTTAGAGATGCCCTTAACTTTTGTGACCTCCAAGACTTGGGCTTTAGTGGCCCAAACTACACGTGGTGCAATGGAAGACTTGGGCAACAATGTACGTTAATTTTCCTTGATAGAATGGTGACAAACTCCGCATGGCGAGCCATATTTCGCGGAGCAAAGGTGCAACATCGATCTATGATGACCTTTGACCACTATTCCTTACTGCTGCACTTAACCCACGGACACAAAGCTCGGAAACGAAAGCGTTGGTTCTGTTTTGAAACAATGTGGCTGCAGGACCCAGCATGTAAGGAAGTTGTGGAATTAGCTTGGAATGGCATTAGCACTATTAGTGAGAACTACACCATCCAAGCTAAAGTAAAGAATTGTCAGGACCAACTCCAATGGTGGAACAAAAATTTTTTTGGGCACATTAATAAGCAGCTAAAGGATCGGCAGGAAAAACTTTAGCAACTTGAGTCCCTTAACACGCTACATGAATATGCTGAGGATATTCAACGTCTGCGGAAAGAAATAAATGAGTTAATGGATAAGGAAAATGACATGTGGTACCAGAGATCACGAGCTCTATGGATGCAGGAAGGAGACCGCAACACCAAGTTTTTTCACTCTACAGCAACTTAGAGGCGTCGAAAAAACACTATCCTAGGACTGCAAGATGACTTTGGTTGCTGGAGAGACAATGCGGAGGACATAGAGACTATTGTGTTGGACTATTACACATCTATTTTTCAATCAGACATGCCATCCACTTTTGCAGCAGTTGAGGAAGCTCTTGAACCAAAGGTAACACCAGAAATGAATGCCGTTTTGCTCAGTGAGTTCCACCCTGATGAAGTGAGAGATGCTCTCTAACAAATGCACCCACTCAAATCCCCCGGACCCGACGGTATGCCACCTGTCTTTTATCAGAAATTTTGGAATATTGTCGGATCAAATGTTACAGAATGTGTTCTTAGTACTTTAAACTCTGGTATCATGCCCTCTGATATAAATGCCACACACATATGTTTAATCCTAAAAAATTCTAATCCACAAAAAATCACAGACTACTGCCCCATTAGCCTCAGTAATGTTCTTTCCTGCATCATCTCAAAAGTCTTGGCTAATCACTTAAAACAGATTCTGTCTGATGTCATTAGCACCTCCCAAAGTGCTTTTCTCTCTACTAGGTTGATCACAGACAACGTATTGGTAGCATTTGAAACAATGCATCATATCAACCAAAGGCGTAAGGGGAAGGATGGTCTCATGGCCATCAAGCTTGACATGAGTAAGGCTTTTAACCGAGTTGAGTGGCCATGCTTGGAAAGGATCATGAGGAAACTTGGCTTCCATGACCGTTGGATTTCTATGATGATGATGTGTGTCATAACCGTATCATACTTGGTTTTACTAAATGAGGAACCTCGAGGAATGATCAGGCCAACCAGGGGGATCCGGCAAGGCGATCCAATATCCCCCTACCTATTTCTATTATGTGCGGACGGACTCTCGGCCATGCTTAAAAAGGAAGAACTCCAAGGTCACATCAAAGGTGTCTCGGTCTGCCGTGGAGCGCCACCCATCTCGCGCCTCCTATTTGTAGACGACAGCTTAATATTTTGCAAGGCCAATATGAGTGAGTGTAACAAAGTTTGGAAGGTGTTGAAAGACTATGAGGCAGCCTCGGGTCAGTGGATGAATAGAGAAAAAACTTCTCTATTTTTCAGCAAAAACACAATCATGGAAATCCAAAACTCCATCAAAAGCCTCTTTGGAGCCCAAATTATCAAGCAACACGGCCAATACTTGGGACTCCCCTCTCTAATCGGCAAAGGTAAAAAAAAAAAGCTTTCAACAAACTAAAAGACCAGGTGGGGAAAAAGATAGCAGGATGGAAAGGGAAGCTTCTCTCAAATGCGGGTCGAGAAACACTCATTAAAGTCGTCGCGCAAGTGGCTCCAACCTATACAATGAGTTGCTTCAAATTGTCGGAATCACTATGTAGAGAACTTGGCTCCATGATTAGTCGATTCTGGTGGGGGCAGAGAAATGTAGAGAGGAAAATACCTTGGATTGCTTGGGATAAGCTTTGCAAGCCGAAGGTTGATGGGGGCATGGGCTTTAGGGATTTAAAGGCTTTCAACCTAACTCTCTTGGCAAAACAGGGCTGGCGCCTCATGAAGAACCAAAACTCCCTGTTCCACCAAGTCTTCAAGGCCAAGTACTTTGCAAATGATTCTTTTTTGGATGCACAACTTGGCAAACGGCCCTCCTTCGCATGGCAGAGTATTATGGCCGCGAAAGATGTTATTCTTGAAGGCACTCGGTGGAACATTGGCAATGGTGCAAAAGTCTGAATCTGGGAAGACAAATGGATGCCAACCCCGTCATCTTACAAAGTGGTGAGCCCTCGTATGACCCTGAGTAATGGAGATTATGTTTCATGCCTAATTGACCAAGAGCAGCATGCGTGGAAAGTGGATGCTATTCACTGTACCTTCCTACCACATGAAGCCCAAGTAATATTAGGGATCCCACTTAGCTCCCTCCCCATTGTGGATTGCCTAGTTTGGGCTGTAACACCAAATGGGGCCTTCTCTGTTCGCAGTGCTTACCATGTGGCTAAGAAGCTTCTTGACAGCCAAGCTGAAGGACAGTGCTCAGACAACTCAGCAATGAAAGCCTTATGGAAGTTGATATGGGGTCTGAAATGTCTGAGCAAAATACGAAACTTCGCCTGGAGAGCTTGTAAGAACATTCTTCCAACGAAGACCCGACTTCGAGACCGCCACATTCCAATTGAGGTGGACTATGATCTGTGTGAGGGGGTTGAAACCATAGGGCGTGTCTTTTGGAAATGCAACTTAGCCAAAGAGGTATGGACTACCCTCAAGATTCACCCACCTAATCAGTCATGGGAGCCTCGTGATTTCATAGATATACTCTGGCTATTCCAGGAAAATCACTCCCATGTTGACTTGGAAATCCTCATTACCACGGCATGGGGCATTTGGAACAATAGGAGCAGTATTTGGCAGGGAGCCATTTCAAAAACTGCTTTGAGAATCATTAATGATGCCCACCGATTCATGATTGAGTATTGGAAAGTAGCAAGCCACCCCACGCCCAGGCAAGCAGTAACCTCTCCCAAATTTTGGAAACCTCCGCCCCCAGACTGGTACAAAATAAATGTTGATGCCGCAGTGTTCGCCGAAGTGTGTTAGTGTGGCCTTAGGGTTGTGATCCGTAATGACAGTGGGCAACTCATGGGAGCGCTTTCGAAAATGCTTCCGTATCCGCTAGGAGCATTGGAAGCAGAGGCCAAGGCTGTGGAATGTGGGATTATCTTCGCATGGGAGCTGGGACTTAGACAAGTCATTGTGGAAGGGGACTCACAGGTGGTAATCCATGCATTCAACCGTGGGACCAATACCCCCCTGCCAATCCAGCAAATCATCTCAGGTGCTCAGACCTGGCTGCCAAACTTCAGATCATGGAAAGCAACTTTCGCTCAATGAGATTGTAACAAGGCAGCCCATTTAATGGCTAGGCATGCTAAAGACATTATAGATTGTTTAATATGGGTGGAAGATACTCCCCCTACCATTGTATCTCAGATTCAATCTGATGTAATTTCCTTGGGTCTTACCCACGTTGAATGAAATTTACAACTCTTTCCCTATCAAAATAATAATAATAATAATAATAATAATAATAATGATAATGTAATACAAATCCTGTGTTATAATGAATCATAACATGGGTATATATAGTAGATTAAACCCTAAGCTAATAGACTTCTAATACAAGTAGGAGACTTGACTTGCACACAAAGTAGAATTAGGCTTGGGCTTATACTAATGGGCTAATATATCTCTAACAATATCAATTTATGTAAAGAAATCAAACCTGAAGCATATAACTGCAGACAGTCAAAACCCTGATGGTATAAAGTTGATCAGGGAATTTATAGAGATGATATCTTGTGGATTCACCATGTCCCAACTCAATCCCAAAGTTGATTAAGGAGTCTAGATCCGCATCTTCTATCAGCAATCAAAATGGAAAATTGAAAATTTTGTTATCCATATATATTTAAATTGAACATTCCATTATTCATAAACAATTTGAACCTTAAATTTGGTGCTTGAATGCCTTTTCTGTGATATTCTATATACATACAATTTTCTTTCACCCCTTAAACATTGTTTTTCATACAATTTCTAAAATTTGGACTTGGCCATAATATATCAAAGTTGAAAAAGGCAACACAAGAATGCGTAGAACACATCCACATTGCTTTATACTATCATATAGACCACGAACACAAGAATCATATATATTTTTATCAAATGGATGGATCCATCCCAATTCGTGACATGTACAACATAAGTTTACAAATTACAGCACAATGAGAGAGAGAGAGAGAGTTTTACTGTTATTTTTTTTTTAACCACAATTTTTATACTATATTAGGGTGAGGTGGCTTATATAATAAGTCTTTTGGGGACTTCTAATTTTTCGATACAATCCTCAGTTATGTTCCTTAGCCTTTAAAGTTTAAATGCATCAACATTGCCTTTCGTTTTATATTCCACTCAGGATCTTGTTAGGTATTTTATTCTGCTTGAGATCTTTGCTCTCTATAGATGGTTTTTGCAAAACAATCCTCTCCCACAAATTTCTCAGTTAATCGGCGGTGGGAATGAGTCCAAATCTTCTGTCTCACTTTTCCTGCTTCACTCTGTACTCTACAAATAAATATTTGACATATATTCACCTAATTAATTAAATACTACTATTAATTAATAATTGTAGTATTAATAAGTCAATAATCATAGTATTTAATTAATTAGGTGAATAAGTGGCAAGTATTTATTGGTGGAGTATAGAGTGAAGTAGAAAAAATGGGACAGAAGATTGATAGTTTATAACTTTCAGTGGTACGGGGAACGACATCGTTCCTTGAGCCCTTAGTTTCTTTTTTCTTTTTTCTTTTTTTTGGTAATTAACATTTTTATTTTTTTAAATTAAGAAATTAAAATTCAAAAAAAAAAAATTCGTCCAAAATGACGTCGTTTTGGTGGTTAGTAAATGGCAGCACTTAACAAAAGACTAACAGAAGACTGAATTGATTATACTTTAAAACTTAGAGGACTAAAATGATAAAATTAAAACTTAGAAGATTGAAATGACAAAAAGTGAAACTTAGAGGGTTAGTTTTGCATTTTAGCCATTTTCTTTTCAACCAAATAAAAGAGTTTTTCATTCTCACTTTTCTATCCTCCCAACCAAACAAAGCCCTAGTGTTAGGTCTCATTGGACAAACACATAAATCTCCAATTGGGATGAATTAGAAATTTTGATATTAAAAAAAAAAAATCCTCTGAACATATAAATAAATAACTTCAAATTAAGGTTATTATATATATAAATAACTTGAAATTGCCGATGAGCCTTGACTCAAATGGTAATTCTTCCTCTCACAGGTGTGGGTAGAGGGTAAGGTTGTAAAGCTAAAAACCGAATGAGGGGTGTGTGTGTGTTAACAACAAAAGTAAAACACTCACACACACAAAAAAAATCATTAAAAAAAGCATGAAAAGTCTGGATATACCTCAACTTCAAGAATTCTGGTAATTCACTGATCCAATCATATAAGCATCTATAGCCACCATCATTAATACTTTCTTCTTGCTCTTTGTCTCTTGAAACCTCTACTTCCAGCCCTCCTACACTTTGTTCTCTTCCTCTACAAACTAATACCACGTTTCTCTTCTCAAAAATCATTGAAACTATAATTGTAAAATTCAAAGGCTTGGCAGTTGAAGCCTCTTCAAATACATACAAGGAGAGCGTCGCGAAGGAATCCTATGGTCAAAAGATGATGCGTTTGCTCAAGTGATGAGGGCAGAACCTTCAGGACATGTACGTGGAGCTTGTAATTTTTTTTACAAACTATTTTACAAAAAAAAAAAAAAATTACAAACTACTGATGTAGTGAGTGATTATTGGTAAATGAAAAAGTGATGTTAATGGTAGACCTAAATGAAAAAGAGTAAAAAGTTGGCCACAACATTAGTTTGTAAAAATGTTGTAAAATAGTTTGTGTCTATAGCATTACTCCATCTTGCAAAATCTCAACCCACCTTCCATCAATCATTTATTCAGTCTATTTATAAGAGGATCCCATTTTGGATTAACTTTTCGGCTGTTGCAAAATACCCTTAAATATATATATATATATATTTTGAGTAAAAGGGAATATATATTAAAGAAACTATATGGCTAAGTGTGAGCGCACAGTCTTGCGCCTAACTCACGTTCTGTGGTTTGTCCCCCTTTAGGAAGTATGCCTTAGCCGAATGGACTAAAGGCGGAGGATTTGGGAGCCGCCACCTATTTAGGTCCAAGAACCAAATTGGGCCTTTCAGGATAATTACTTACATGCATAGGTTTGCTTTAATGGTTAAAGCTTTATAAATAAATAAATATATATATATATATATATATGTGGGGCCTGAAAGTCTAATAGCCTCGGCCCATTTTACATCTGGCCCAAGGCCCATGTCGAGGATGGAGAGTCACCCGAGGACGCTGCATAAAGGTCTGAGCTGTAAGGACCCCGCCGAGGATGACCCTGTCCTCGGTGGACCAAGGCCAACACCAAGTGGGGGAACAAGCCCAGGACAGGTTGTCACCTTCACAATAAATGCGCTCACCTAACCCTTTGACCGCACTAATGGAGATGTGACTCTTGGACAGGGCAACCTTGGCCACTACAAATCACATGATTACTGATAATACAGTTGATGGGACAGACGGTCAGAAGGAAAGCGCATGGATGATCAACAGGTGGAAGAAAGAGATGGTGAGAAGAGGGCTATATAAGGGGAACCAACAGAACAGTGAAGGGGGGGACCTCAAGCAAGATCCTCGAAACGGTGCCGAGGAGAGACTTTGAGGAGTAACTTTGGCGTGCCAACCTTGAACGGGTGTGAGTCCAGTTTTGGGAGTTATCCGTTTGTTAGGACCTAGTTCTTGAACTCACTCTCTAAAAATGTATTGTTTGGGCTTATGGGATGAATTTCCTTTTGTTTTACGAGGGCTTTTCCAAATTGAGTCCTTATAATTGGCGCCATTTGTAGGAAAGGATTAGGGCGTTAGCAGGCGCGACGGCTAGCGATTTCCACCGTTAGGGGCTTGCGCAAGGTTGGGTAGTTTTTCGTCACCACCGGCAATACTGACCCCGACTTCAAAAAAAAAAAAAAAAAAATGAAGTAACAACCAACAATAACACTTTTGCACAAGATATGATCGTTGCAGGAAAGTAAAAGATTCAGAGAATAGGAGAAGGAAACAAACACCACAACGTTTTATTAATTGAAAAGTAAATACAAGATACAAACAGAGGCTCAAACAGGCGTGTTTTAAAGCTAATTCTACAAACAGAGGCCCAGACGTGCCTGTTTTAAAACTAACTTTTGGGAAGGGGGCTGAGGCAGGCTTGTTTTAAGGCTGCCAACAACCCCCGGGCCGGTGCGGTTGGTGCCAGCGAGAAGAGAGGAGCAGATGCATGGGCGCATGACGACCCCTCCCCATGATGTTCCCTTGATTCTTTCCCGGTCCCACTGTGGTTGGCCGTTGGATACAGCAACAGTCGGGCACCGGACATGACGTAATCTTGCGGGCCTCCACCGATGGGTAGGCTAGGCATGAGTCACTGCTAGTCTGAAGGGCAGGTATTGGTGCGCCCCGGAGAAGAGCATTATGTACTTTGCGGACCTCCCTCCTGACCGCCATGCACGACACCATCAAGATGACGCCCGAACTCTGCCGTGCTGGAAGTCTAACGCAGGCTACAGCCACAACGGCTCTCGGTCGAGGGAGGAGGACTTTTGGCCTGTGTGCCCTCACTTCCATCCAAGGCTGCCCCATTTCTCCAAACTCTTGTCACAATCCTGGCAAGGTTATTGAAGGGGCTTGGAAAGCTAAAGGGTCGTGTTTCCTATTTTGTTAGAGGTTTCATGGGGTATGGAAGGATGTTTCCCCCTAGAGAGCCTTATATAGAATATGTAGGCTTGTGGGAATTGATCCACACAGAATTTGAGAAAAGGGTTATCAACGGCATTAATCCTGACCAAATTTCAAGAAGGCCGTAGACCGCTAGATCTGCATCAATCCACGAGGATATTAATGAGGGCGCGTCTCACACATCAAAACGTTAGGCGCAGAACGCGAACAGTCAGGGGACGCCTCGTAACTGAGGAGGGCGGAAGCTTCAATTGAAGGCAGGGTTACCGCCACGCGCAAGGTTAGAAGTCCGAACCACCCCTGCCCAGAGCACTGCGAGGTCAAGGATCCGGCCTGAGGATGGCCCACTTCTGGTGAAGCAGGGCCGAAGCCATCATCATGACAAAAATAAGATTCCAAGTGCCGAGGACAAACTCCTTCATCCCATACAGAAGTGTTAGACAGAACCAAGGCCTTGCATGGTCCTCAGACTCAAGCCTATAGGAAAACTAAATACTTCAAAAAAAATCCTAAGTGTTAGACAGAACCAAGGCCATGGTCCTCGGACTCAAGCCTATGGGGAAACTAACTACTTCAAAAAAGATCCTAAGTGTTAGACAGAACCAAGGCCTTGCATGGTCCTCGAACTCAAGCCTATGGGGAAACTAACTACTTCAAAAAAGATCCTAAGTGTTAGACAGAACCAAGGCCTTGCATGGTCCTCGGACTCAAGCCTATGGGGAAACTAACTACTTCAAAAAAGATCCTAAGTGTTAGACAGAACCAAGGCCTTGCATGGTCCTCGGACTTAAGCCTATGGAAAAACTAACCACTCAAATATACCCGGGTACTAGAACGAACCAAGGTCTTGCATGGTCCAAGCACTCAAACCTAGGGGAAAGCTAGCTACTTGTAGAAGAACAAAAGCGTCAAATAGAACCGAGTTGTGGTATGATCCTCAGATTCAAACTTGAGGGAAAGCTAATTGCCTCACGAGACTAAGTCCAGAACAGAACCAAGGTATTAAGTGAAACATTAAAGTATAACAAGTAAAAGGGAGTATCAATCAAAGAACTAAAAGTGAACTACTAAATATGTATTTCAAATAGAAATTATGTAATTCTGTTACAATGTCACCAATGCAAAAAGTGAAATGAAATAAAAAAGAAAACAAATAGGAGTGTCCACGCCATCAGAACAGGGTAGTCCAACGAGATGGCTTACTCCCCCAACTCGGCGGACAGCTTGTCTTGAGGAGCCTGTTGGATGACTTTAACTCACAGCTCGAGACCCTGCCTCCAAGGGGCTACTTCAGAGGATCCTTCCCCGGCAGGAGGGATCTGAGGGACAACGAGTGTGGCTTGGGGACCAACAAGAGGCTTCACCACACCCAGGGGTACCTCTTAACCGTCGATTCCTGCCCCATCCAACGCTCTATGGAGCTCAGCCCCTTCGATAGGTTTGTCAGCTGAAGATGTGTCCTCGGCAGTTTTAGTTTGACTTTCACCTGCTGCTGGCAAAACGGACTCTGCCTCAGAAGTAACAAGGATAACCTCACGAATTGCAGGGGGATAATACACACTCTCTGCTCTCCTAAGGTCAGAAGAGGCATCAACGCCTGCTTGGTTGAGGGCTTCATTCCAGGTCTGGGAACAGAAGCGCCTACACACTTCAAGAATTTGAGCCTTAAGGGTAGCTTCAGTTTTAGCCACCCCCTCAGTGAAGGCCTCTTCCTACACTTGTTCTACGGAACGCTCGGCGTCTATTCTCGCAAACACGGCTTCTTCTTTGGCCCTTATGGCCTCGTCCCTGGCGTACTCGGCAATACCTTTCGCCCCAACTGCCTTGACCAACTTTTACTTCAGGTTGGCGATGTCCTCTTGAGCAGCCCGCAGTTGGCCCTCGACATCTTGCAAACGCTTCGTTTGATTCTCGGCTTGTTTCGTAGCGGTGGCTAGGTCAGAGGTCGTGCTATCTCTAGCCCTTATCATCTCCTCCAAGCTTTCAATCTCCTTCTTGAGATCTGCTTCAGATCTCTTAAGGGTACTCGCAGCCTTCAGGAATTTGTCACGCTCTTACCCTAGAGCGTTACTCTGGATGTCGACCTCCTCGTCCAGCCTGAAAATAGCTTGGATAGCCTGCCAACCAAAATGAATACGCCATTAGGGGAAAGGAAGGTGCTAGGCAATAAAATTCAAACAAAATAGATAAGTACCAAAGGTCCTACCATGCCCAGTTATCTCTTAAGGTTGTAGGCAACCTCCTGCCCCCTCATACTCCCAAGCTCAGCCATGTCGACGAGGAGGAGAAGGGACCTCTCCAGGGCATCAGCTACGCGAGCCCCCTCGCCTCCTCGGAAATCCCGGAAAGTAGCGTCATCCATCAAAGGTTGTCCATGGAGCATGGCAGTGGGCAGCCAGGCCTGAAGCTCGGACTGCTGAACGATTTCTTGTACTTTACGCTGACCACCAAGCCTCAATTGTTTAGAAGGTCGACGAGCTTCACCTTCCTCTGGAGAAGAATGGGATCTGCCCCCATCTACTGGGTCTTTGCCCTTGGAAGGCCTCTTTCTTTTTGGATCAGAGGACTCAGGCCGAGAGTCCGAGATTGGAGGGATGGAGGATGACCTGGTCTGCGCAGGTGAAGGCTTGGGTAGAAGTAGAGGAGGCTTGGGCTGTGACTCCTTCGGCACACCTTTCCCAGACTTGCCCTCAAGCAGGTTAAGGAGGCTGGTTTGGGGCTGTCTCTTGGAACCCATCTTCGTCTGAGTACCAACCCTTGGGGGCTGAAGATCGGTTTCGAACAAATGGGGGCCTCCCAAATCATCAGAAGGATTCTCAGACTAATCGGCTTGGTCAAATGCACCAAATTCGTCCTTAGACGAGCTTAGTTCGACCACTTCTCCCCCCTTCTCCGAGCTCCCTTTCTCGGCCTGTGCTGCTTGATGGGATGAGGAAGAACTTACCAACGGGATGCCCTCCGGAATAGAAGTTCCTTCAGAAAATGAAAATTCGTCCTCTACCACGGTGATTTGCCTAAGCTGAGGATCATGAGCCCTGATAACGTGTTTTGGGACTGAAAACGACTTCTGGGTCGGATTACATCCGAGGATTTTATGGGCAACTCTAACCTGGTTATCGGTCTCGTTCAGAAAAACCTCCGCCCTAAGAACGGCTTCCAAGTCTTGCTTGTTGACTAGGTGAAAATGATGCGCGAAGGTGTGCGGATCTGCAAAAAGAGGAACAAAACTCCTATGATCAATCAAACAAAGAAGATATACGACAAAGAAAAAAGAAAAGAAGTTAGACCATCTCCTACTTCGAGTACCCTACTTGGCTCTCCCTCAATTGTCGGGCAGTGGAGACCGTCATGCCACTCCCCTGACACAATGAGAAAATCTTGGGTCAACCCCTTACTAGAATCGGGGAGGCACTGGATAAGCCAAACCCTATCGTCCCTTGTCTTCATATAGTATGACATACCCTTCAGGTGCTGAAGATTGTAGCACCAGTTCACATCATGGTAGGTTAATCTCAACCCCATTTTCTCATTCAGGACGCCTACGCACCCTAGTATCCTAAACATATTAACGACGCACTGGGTAGGAGCTAGCCGAAAATGCCTAAGGTAACCACTCATCACTGGCCCCATAGGGATTCTCATGCCTCCCTCTATGAAGGCTACTATAGGAATCACAACTTCGCCTTCGTAGAGGCCCAGGGATATCAAAACTCTCCTCCCCGTACGAGGATACGGACAGCAGGGTTTTGAGGGGCTATTGTGGGGCCTGAAAGTCTGATAGCCTCGGCCCATTTTACATCTGGCCTAAGGCCCATGCCGAGGATAGAGAGCCACCCGAGGACGCTGCATAAAGGTCTGAGCTGTAAGGACCCCGCCGAGGATGACCCTGTCCTCGGTGGACCAAGGCCAACACCAAGTGAGGGAACAAGCCTAGGACAGGTTGTCACCTCCACAATAAATGCGCTCACCTAACCCTCTGACTGCACTAATGAAGATGTGACTCTTGGACAGGGCAACCTTGGCCACTACAAATCACATGATTACTGATAACGCAGCTAATGGGATGGACAGTCAGAAGGAAAGCGCATGGATGATCAACAGGTGGAAGAAAGAGATGGTGAGAAGAGGGCTATATAAGGGGAACCAACAGAACAGTGAAGGGGGGACCTCAAGCAGGATCCTTAGAATGGTGCTGAGGAGAGAGTTTGAGGAGTAACTTTAGCGTGCCAGCCTTGAACGGGTGTGAGTCCTATTTTGGGAGTTGTCCGTTTGTTAGGGCCTAGATCTTGAACCTACTCTTTAAAATGTATTGTTTGGGCTTATGGGATGAATTTCCTTTTGATTTACGAGGGCTTTTCCAAATTGAGTCCTTAAAATATATATATATATATTATATAAAACTTACCAATATTAACATTAGAATTTATATGACTTGGTCCAGCCTCAAAGTCATTTGCCATTATAGTTGGATAGGTTGGAGGGAGACCTAAATTTAATATTATAAACATTGACTTAGTATCTTTGTATACATTGACAAACAACGAACATGCCAGAAACTATGGATTTTCTCAAAATAATAAGATTCCAAGCAATGAAGAATGTTTAAAGATACAAAACTATAATCTCACAACTGACTTCTTGCATAGCCCTATGCTCAAGTGGCATATTGTGTGCCAAGTTACGGATATGTGTAAGCTGATAACTTTGTCCAGCCTCATGATTAGGTGGTATTAGTGATGGGTTTGTTGATGTTGAATTAGAATGTACAACATCTTCTTCATTTAAATTTGCTGGGCCTCCCACTAAAATGTGATCACCACCCAAAGTTTGTTATCTTTGTCTTGAGTAATTAGCATGACATCTTGCCAATCGAATATTTCTGTTTTCATTGTCTTCTTGTTGTCTTCTCAAGCAAGCATAATATCTCCATCGTTCTCAACAACATTCTATGTCATCAGTATTCACCATCGCTGTATTTTGCAAACTCATTTCTACACAAAATTAAATTAAATTTATAGTGGTCGTTGTGCATACATACAAAATAATCAATAGATTTTTCCTTGTCACAAATAGGGTGTATTAAAACCTCAATAAAGTGAACTAATTTTGAACAAATTAATCACATGTAAGGATTGTAATAATATGCATAATTGTAATAAATTTTTAGTAAAATATGAGGAATAAGTTACACTTCTTAAAATTATTAAATTATTATTTTAGGTAGAAGTTTTGGGAATATATTTAAATTTAGGTTATGATTTGTTAGATCAATATGACGAAAATATAATTTAGAAAATGTTTACTTTATTTCACAAAATCATTTATAGTTAAAATTAGATTAAATTTGCCATACTCATTTCACACACTTTAAAACAAAACCATGCCATTTTGGTTAATTTGGATGAGAAAATAATGTGCCTATTTGTAACTTTGTGTGTTAAAATGTTTACTTTATTTCACAAAATCATTTATAGTTAAAATTAGATTAAATTTGCCATACTCATTTCACACACTTTAAAACAAAACCATGCCATTTTGGTTAATTTGGATGAGAAAATAATGTGCCTATTTGTAACTTTGTGTGTAAGAGTTTGGGTGGTGATGAGGAGAAGTGGCTTAGTGAGTTTAGAAGTTGAGAGTTGTGGAGGTGATGAGGAAGATGAAAGTCTTTAAGGGTATTTAAAGGATTTGAATGTACATTTAATTTCTCACTTTACCGGATGTAAATATAATATCAAAAAAATATGCAAAGAGGCGCCGAAGTTTGAAAAGAAAAATATTGTTGTTTTACATTAAAACTTTTTTAATCTCTTCTTTATTAAAGTACACTTAATTATCCATTAAAAAAATACCCTTAATTACGTGGGACATACTTATACATGGCTTGCATTTTTAGATTGGGATTTGGACGCTTCTACTAATTTTTACATTAGTGAGTATCCAATGAGTTTTAAATTGACAGACTATCATATTCAACACTTATATTGTATTTTATAATGTACATAACATTTTCTATGGAGTAGTAAATTAATAAGATTTTTGTTAAAGGAAATGCTCCTAAAAAGATCCTAAAATTTAGTAACTACCCATCCACTTTTTTTTTTCTTTTTTCTTTTTTCCTTTTTTTGGTGTTGTTGATGTCGTTCTTTTTTTCAAATTTTATGTATGACAGTTGTCATTTTTTTGTCTAATCCTAAAATGTAGTTTTTTTAATCCTAAAATTTAGCCATTTACTACACATCCATAACATAAGTAAATAAAAGCTTAAATTGAAAATTTTATGGCAAGAGATATATGTTAATTGCATAAAACCACAATTGTATTTTGAGTTTTTTTTTTTTTTAATAAAGTATTAAATGGTGCTTTAACCTTAACAAAAGGCTAATACAATTGGGAAAACCACAATTCACGTTAATTGTATAAAACCACAATTCACCTTTTTTTTTCTTTTCTTTTTCTTTTTGAATCTCTTCCATATTTTGGAAAAAAAAAAAAAAAAGACTCCTACTATAAAACCACTACTATAACTTCTCCATCCATATCCTTATATTTAGGCACTAACATATCTGATTTTGAAAGAAAATAAAATGCTAAATTTTAGGGAAATTTAAAAGATTAACGTGGAGAATTGGTGTGACCCTATCCTTATTTAAAAGTTTTTCAGAAAAAGAAAAATTACACTTTTAAAAAAATCCCATGTTCTATATCCACGTTTTTTCCCCCCTTTTTGGTGTTGTTGATTTTTTTCTTTTTTTCAACTTTTATGTATGGCAGTTATCATTTTTTGTCTAATCCTAAAATTTAGCCATTTACTGCACATCCATAACATAAGTAAATAAAAGCTTAAATTGAAAATTTTATGGCAAGAGATACACGTTAATTGTATAAAACCACAATTGTATTTTGAGATTTTTTTTTTTAATAAAGTATTAAATGGTGCTTTAACCTTAACAAAAGGCTAATACAATTGGAAAAACCATAATTCACCTTTTTTTTTCTTTTTCTTTTTAAATCTCTTCAATATTTTGGAAAAAAAAAAAAAAGACTCCTACTATAAAACCACTACTATAACTTCTTCATCCATATCCTTATATTTAGGCACTAAATATATTATTTTGAAAGAAAATAAAAGGCTAAATTTTAGGAAAATTTAAAAGATTAAGGTGGGGAATTGGTGTGACCCTATCCTTATTTAAAAGTTTTTCAAAAAAAGAAAAATTACACTATTAAAAAAATCCCATGTTCTATATCCACGTTTTTTCCCCCCCCTTTTTGGTGTTGTTGATGTTGTTCTTTTTTTCAACTTTTATGTATGGCAATTATCATTTTTTGTCTAATCCTAAAATTTAGTTTTTTAATCCTAAAATTTAGCCATTTACTACACATCCATAACATAAGTAAATAAAAGCTTAAATTGAAAATTTTATGGCAAGAGATACACGTTAATTGTATAAAACCACAATAGTATTTTGAGATTTTTTTAATAAAGTATTAAATGGTGCTTTAACCTTAACAAAAAGCTAATACATTTGGGAAAACCACAATTCACGTTAATTGTATAAAACCACAATTCACGTTTTCCTCTTCTTCTTTTTTCTTCTTTTTTTCTTTTTAAATCTCTTCCATATTTTGGGAAAAAAAAAAAAAAAAAAAGTCTCCTACTATAAAACCACTTTTACAAACTCTATTTGATTATCTATACTACTATTTAAGGAGATTCTCCTGTTTGGATTCCTCATTTTTTATGCCTAAAATACTCTTATCATACCATTTACAAGTTTTCAACTAACGGGGATAAATATGTAAATTAAAACTCTTATACTTTAAGACTCACAAACTCACGTAAGCTTTGCAGTTTCTATCTCACTTTCTATCTCTCATTGTTCTTCAATTGAAGACATTTAGTTTAGCTCTGCATTCTCCTTTCTTTTTCTTTAGATTAAAGACATTTATTGTCTAAGGCTCCAACAAATTTTTAAGTTCTATCTTTTGCAAGTTCCTCTTTGTTTTCTTTTCTTTTGTTTATGATTGAATTTCTTTGAGTTCTACTTTTTTTTTTTTTTTATTTTTATTTTTTTTTTATGTATCAAGTGAACTCTCTGTTTCTTTTTCTTTTTTCTTTTTTAAATGTAATTTTTTTTTTATGTGTATCACGTTAACTTTTTTTTTTTTTTTTTTTAATGTAATTTTGAAATAAATGGTTCCTTCATATACTCTACCACTGTATTTCTTAATGAATTGTCATTTCATGTTGTAGGTATTGTGATCCAAAGATAGGGTTGCTTTATGCTACAAAGAAGCACTCAAAATCTATTCGTGAACAGTTAAACAGTATGACTTCCCTTATCTCCTTTAGTAGCCTTTGTTTACATTTTATTTAAAAATTTTGAATTCAAATAAAAATAGATACCACAATACTCCCTGATTAATTATCAAACTATAAATGATCAATTACTATTTCCTTCTCATTCCTCACTTTTTTTTTCCTTCTTCGTTTTTTTTTTTTTTTTTTTTTTTGTGGGTACCTAGGCATGCAAGGTAACGTCCTAGGCATGCTTGGCAACGTCCTAGGCCATCCTCGGCATGCTTTGCAACGTCCTAGGCATGCTTGGCAACGTCCTGGCATGCTTGGCACGTCCTGGCATGCATGGCAACTACCTCGGATGGAGTCCTACGTGTCCCACATCGAAGGAAAACTCCCCCACTTGTTGCCTTATAAGCTCTGAAGCGAAGGAAGTAGTGTACTATCAGTTTAGTTATTCGAATAACTATAAACTGATGGTACACTACTTCCTTCGTTTCAGAGCTTATAAGGTAGCAAGTGGGGGAGGGGGGGAGGGAGGGTTTCCTTCGATGTGGGACACCTAGGACTCCGTCCGAGATGGTTGCATGCATGCCTAGGACATTGCAAAGCATGCTGAAGACGACTAAGACGTTGCTAAGCATGCCTAGGTACCCACATTTTTCTTTTTAAGAATTTTTTTTTTTTTTTTTACCATCATTGTATATGTTTTTGGCGTTAAATTTTTTTTTCTTTATTTATGTATGTAGCAACTTTGAGTTCTACTTTTTTTTTTCCTTTAAAAAAAGGAATCACGTTAACTCTTTTTTTTTTTTCTTCTTTTTTTTTTTTTTTAAATGTAATTTTCAAATGAATGGTTCCTTCATATACTCAACCACTGTATTGATGATGATGTGGTGATAAGATTTTAAAGAGTCCATGAAGAGTAAAATTCTAAAAAATCTTCATCCTTATTTTGAACAATTTTAATAGGATTTTCAGGAAAAATGATCTCATCAAAATTTAATCAAACACAACTCTAACAAACTTATGCTATTATCTTTAATAACATGCACGCTAACTTTGGTTTGTTGATTAAATTTTTATTTTTTATTTTTTTAAATACTTGGTTTAACCCTAATTCTTTTATCTCTCTCAGGTTCACGTACGCACAAATTTTTTGGATTGCATTGAGTAGTCATTGGAATGGAATATTAGATAAAGTTCGGGTGAGAGACTTTACAAGAATTATTATATGTATTAAACATCACATAAAGTGGTTGTTATCTAAGAAATTGTAGTAAAAAAATTTCTTTGTAGTAGAAACTATATTTATCATTTGTATAATTCTATGTCAAATTCAATTTAAATTTTTTCACAAGTATTATTTACTACTTCATAAAAAATGTTACGTACATTTTTCTCAATTTTAAAGGTTGTTGATGTTGTTGATATATTTGAAATTTAAACTATTTTTAACTTTTGTTATGGATGTGTAGTAAGGGCTAACTTTTAGGAAAAAAAACTAAATTTTGGGATTAAACAAACATGATAAATGTTATTAAATTTTTTAAAAAAAGAACACCAATTCTCCCACCTTAATCTTTTAAATTTCCTTAAATTTAGCNAATTTTGAATTCAAATAAAAATAGATACCACAATACTCCCTGATTAATTATCAAACTATAAATGATCAATTACTATTTCCTTCTCATTCCTCACTTTTTTTTTCCTTCTTTGTTTTTTTTTTTTTTTTTTTTTTTGTGGTACCTAGGCATGCAAGGTAACGTCCTAGGCATGCTTGGCAACGTCCTAGGCCATCCTCGGCATGTTTGCAACGTCCTAGGCATGCTTGGCAACGTCCTAGGCATGCTTGGCACGTCCTAGGATGCATGGCAACTACCTCGGATGGAGTCCTACGTGTCCCACATCGAAGGAAAACTCCCCCACTTGTTGCCTTATAAGCTCTGAAGCGAAGGAAGTAGTGTACTATCAGTTTAGTTATTCGAATAACTATAAACTGATGGTACACTACTTCCTTCGTTTCAGAGCTTATAAGGTAGCAAGTGGGGGAGGGGGGAGAGGTTTCCTTCGATGTGGGACACCTAGGACTCCGTCCGAGATGGTTGCCATGCATGCCTAGGACATTGCAAAGCATGCTGAAGACGACCTAAGACGTTGCTAAGCATGCCTAGGTACCCACATTTTTCTTTTTAAGAATTTTTTTTTTTTTTTTTACCATCATTGTATATGTTTTTGGCGTTAAATTTTTTTTTTCTTTATTTATGTATGTAGCAACTTTGAGTTCTACTTTTTTTTTTCCTTTAAAAAAAAGGAATCACGTTAACTCTTTTTTTTTTTCTTCTTTTTTTTTTTTTTTAAATGTAATTTTCAAATGAATGGTTCCTTCATATACTCAACCACTGTATTGATGATGATGTGGTGATAAGATTTTAAAGAGTCCATGATAGAGTAAAATTCTAAAAAATCTTCATCCTTATTTTGAACAATTTTAATAGGATTTTCAGGAAAAATGATCTCATCAAAATTTAATCAAACACAAACTCTAACAAACTTATGCTATTATCTTTAATAACATGCACGCTAACTTTGGTTTGTTGATTAAAGTTTTTATTTATTTATTTTTTTAAATACTTGGTTTAACCCTAATTCTTTTATCTCTCTCAGGTTCACGTACCACAAATTTTTTGGATTGCATTGAGTAGTCATTGGAATGGAATATTAGATAAAGTTCGGGTGAGAGACTTTACAAGAATTATTATATGTATTAAACATCACATAAAGTGGTTGTTATCTAAGAAATTGTAGTAAAAAAATTTCTTTTGTAGTAGAAACTATATTTATCATTTGTATAATTCTATGTCAAATTCAATTTAAAAATTTTTTCCACAAGTATTATTTACTACTTCATAAAAAATGTTACGTACATTTTTCTCAGATTTTAAAGGTTGTTGATGTTGTTGTATATTTTGAAATTTAAACTATTTTTAACTTTTGTTATGGATGTGTAGTAAGTAGGCTAACTTTTAGGAAAAAAAACTAAATTTTGGGATTAAACAAAATGATAAATGTTATTAAATTTTTTAAAAAAAGAACACCAATCTCCCACCTTAATCTTTTAAATTTCCCTATAAATTTAGCATTTTATTTTCTTTCAAAATCAGATATGTTAGTGCCTAAATATAAGGATATGATGGAGAAGTTATAGTATATATATATATATATATAGGATAATGGTTTAGTTTTTAAGGACACCAAATTTTATAAAGACACAAAATATAAATCCCAGAATATCCGGCATAGAATCTGAAATCTTTTGAAAGTAAATCTAGTGGTAGTGATTACTTTCCGTTTCACATGGGTTATATATAAGATGATGGGGTATAATTGTTAAGGAAACAAACTTTTATAAATACACAAAAAATATAAATCCCAGAATATCTGACATAAAATCTGAAATCTTTTGGAAACAAATCAACTAGTAGCTAGTGATTACTTGCCTTTATGCATGCGTTATGCGTGTTTGTTTAAGATAAATTTTTTTTTTTCTTTATACATGTTTATAAAGACAACAAATATAAATCCTGGAATATTCGGCATAGAACTTAAAATCTTTTGAAAGCAAATCTAATGTTAGTAATTACTCTAATTTTCACATCGTATAACAGGATGATGGTATAGTTCTTAAGGAAACCAATTTTCATAAAAACACAAAAAATATAAATCACTGAATATCTAGCATAGAATCTGAAATCTTTTGATAGCAAATCTAATGGTAGTGATTACTTGCCTTTTCGCATGCGTTATGTGTGTGTTTCAAGAATTTTTTTTTCGTAATACATTATTTTTAGAGGTAGTTTCAACGTATAATATCTGCTCATGATAATTAAATTTTAGGGTAAAATATCATTTTCGTCTCTAAACTATCACAAAAGTTCGTTTTTCGTCCCTAAACTTTCAAAATTTTTATTTTCGTCCCTAAACTATCACAAAAGTTCGTTTTTCGTTCTTAAACTTTCAAAAGTTCTATTTTCGTCCCTAAATTTTCAAAAGTTCTGACGGAGTGCTGACGTGGCTTGACAGAGTGCTGATGTGAGAGGGACGAAAATCAATACGTTTGGAAAAGTTTAGGGACGAAAATAGAACTTTTGAAAGTTTAGGGACGAAAAACGAACTTTTGTAATAGTTTAGGGACGAAAATAGAACTTTTGAAAGTTTAGCGATGAAAAACGAACTTTTGTGATAGTTTAGGAACGAAAATGATATTTTACCCTAAATTTTATCATCAAACTAAGTCACCAATTGGTTTTTTGGTGTAGGCGAGGATCGGGCCCAGATCTCTCATTCGACTACAAGAGATTTGTCCACTCCTAATAATTGCTCTTTATCGTCAGAATAAGACACCAATTGGTTTTTTGGTGTAAGCGGAGATCGAATTATAAATCTCTCATTCAACTAGAAGATATTTTATCAATTGAGTTAATTGGAACCCACTTTTTTTTCTTAATACATAATACAACATTTTAAAATTGTAGAGCATCCACAGCAGGTGTGGCAAATGTGCCAAATGCTAAATATTTGGCACATTTGCCACACCAAACACAAAAATGGAGCATTATGAGATGTGCCAAATCTCAAAATTTATACCACATGTCTACAGTACCGTTGCAAATTTGCAACGGTACGGTCAGATGTGGTAAAAATAAAAATTGTTTTTTATTCACTCTTCTCTCTCCTCTCTCTTCATTTTTTCTTCTCTTCTTTCTCACTCTCTGGTTCTCTGGTTCCTCTCTCTTCGATCTCACTCTCCGGTTCCCTCTCTCTTCGACCAGTCCGGCAGCGACGACGACGTGCTCCGACGACGATCTCACCCACGCTCACACCCACGACAACGGCATAGCTCGATCTCACCCACGCTCCAGCCACGACGGCGTAGCTCCGACAACGATCTCACCCACGACGACGGCGTAGCTCGATCTCACCACGCTCCAGCCACGCTCGATCTCAGCCACGCTCAGCCACGCTCAATCTCGCCAATCTCACCTCGAGGCCGCCGTCGATCTCACCCTCTTCCCTTTCCTCTCTGTCCGCCTTTCACTCTGCCTCTCTCTGGTTGTGGTTTTTAAAAAAAAAAAAAAAAAAGAGTTAACGTGATACACATAAAAAAAAATTACATTTAAAAAAAGAAAAAAGAAAAAGAAACAGAGAGTTAACTTGGTACATAAAATAAAAAATAAAAAGAAAGTAGAACTCAAAGAAATTCAATCATAAGCAAAAGAAAAGAAAACAAAGAGGAACTTGCAAAAAATAGAACTTGAAAATTTGTTGGAGCCTTAGACAATAAATGTCTTTAATCTAAAGAAAAAGAAAGGAGGATGCAGAGCTAAACTAAATGTCTTCAATCTGAAGAACAATGAGAGATAGAAAGTGAGATAGAAACTGCAAAGCGTACGTGAGTTTGTGGGTCTTAAAGTATAAGAGTTTTAATTTACATATTTATCCCCGTTAATTGAAAACTTGTAAGTAGGTATGATAAGGGTATTTTAAGCATAAAAAATGAGGAATCCAAACAGGAAAATCCTCTTAAATAGTAGTATAGATAATCAAATAGAGTTTGTAAAATATATATATATATATATATAGGATAATGGTTTAGTTTTTAAGGACACCAAATTTTATAAAGACACAAAATATAAATCCCAGAATATCCGGCATAGAATCTGAAATCTTTTGAAAGTAAATCTAGTGGTAGTGATTACTTTCCGTTTCACATGGGTTATATATAAGATGATGCGGTATAATTGTTAAGGAAACAAACTTTTATAAATACACAAAAAATATAAATCCCGGAATATCTGACATAAAATCTGAAATCTTTTGGAAACAAATCAACCTAGTAGCTAGTGATTACTTGCCTTTATGCATGCGTTATGCGTGTTTGTTTAAGATAATTTTTTTTTTCTTTATACATGTTTATAAAGACAACAAATATAAATCCTGGAATATTCGGCATAGAACTTAAAATCTTTTGAAAGCAAATCTAATGTTAGTAATTACTACTCTAATTTTCACATCGTATAACAGGATGATGGTATAGTTCTTAAGGAAACCAATTTTCATAAAAACACAAAAAATATAAATCACTGAATATCTAGCATAGAATCTGAAATCTTTTGATAGCAAATCTAATGGTAGTGATTACTTGCCTTTTCGCATGCGTTATGTGTGTGTTTCAAGAATTTTTTTTTTTCGTAATACATTATTTTTAGAGGTAGTTTCAACGTATAATGTCTGCTCATGACAATTAAATTTTATCATCAAACTAAGTCACCAATTGGTTTTTTGGTGTAGGCGAGGATCGGGCCCAGATCTCTCATTCGACTACAAGAGATTTGTCCACTCCTAATAATTGCTCTTTATCATCTGAATAAGACATCAATTGGTTTTTTGGTGTAAGCGGAGATCGAATTATAAATCTCTCATTCAACTAGAAGATATTTTATCAATTGAGTTAATTGGAACCCACTTTTTTTTCTTAATACATAATACAACATTTTAAAATTGTAAGCACATATAGTTATAGTATGAATAAAATATGTGTCCTAATTTTATGGATGTTAAATTTGATTTTCAAAATTATCAATTTACCATTAAGTTCTTAATGCGTTTATTGTTATATCACTCTTTATTAGGAATTTTTTTTTCCTATTAAAAAAAGTAGTATTTTTATTTTTGGAAGTATGGAAATGTGAACACTACATAATTCTATTCCAATTTTACAAGAAATTGTCAAAGTGATGGAATCATAGGGATATTTTTAGACTTTTAGTAGTAGAGGTGAACTCCTTAACTGGAAAAGTTTTGAATCTAGGGCAATTGGGGAGATGAAAGTGATAAAATTAGAATATAAAATTTCAAACTTAGAAATGTTGTGAAAAAAAAAAAAAAAATTATGTTTATGTCATCAGGCATGAGCTTTTGAAAATGGTGCTTGGGAGTTCTATTTTACCATACTAGTCAATTGCTTCTCAGATAACCTTTCCATAAGTAAAGTATAGAATTATAAATTATAAATTTGTATATTTTATGTACCATTTATTTTTTTTTTAAAGATAGAATTTTGCTAAATTCATGAATTTTGCTAAATTCATGAATTTTGCTAAATTCATGTTCATATAATAAGTTGTTCATAAGTTATAAAGAGATCAATTTAACCATTTTATGTGAGTTTGGTTTTCATTTATTTCTAATGCTTATTTGCATAGCATTTACCAAATATATGATTTTTGGTAAATTTTATATCAAATGTGTTAAAAAAAAAAAACTAAAAGTTAGATTATTTGCCATAAAATTGAGAAAAAATCAAAAAGCTAAAAGCAGTAATTTTTTTTAAGAAAATTCCAAACCCACTTTTGGCCCTTCTCCTTTGGGCACTTTGGAAGTAAAGAGAAGATGCATCCTTAAAAATGGAATAGAAGTTGGTAAATTGTGTATCCGAGCATTTGCAGCAATGTAGCTATAATGCTATATTGCTAAAATTTAGCTCCACAAACACAAAAAACGCGTTGCAGCAGTGGAGGCAAAACTTAAAATTTTAGATGATTTGCTACAGTGCACATCTATCTTTAGATGTGCACTGTAACACACAGGTAAAAAAAATATATTTTTTTTTTATTATCTTCTCTCTCTTCTCACATTAATAAAACATTTCTTTCTCTCTCTCTCTCTCTATCTCTCCGGCTTCTCCTTTCTTCTTTCTTCCTCAATTTTTTTTTTTTTTCCCTCTAGTATGCTCAGGCCAAAATCCAGTCGGTGGAGCTTGAAGAGCTCATTGCCGATCTCTGTCTGAACTCTATCTGAATCTCCCTCATCGCCGATCTGTTCCGCCAACCCGCCCCATCGCCCAATATTTGCCTCTCTCTCTCTTAACATCTCTGACCTAAGCCTCCTCCGGCCTCAACGTCACTAGCCCAAGCCTGCGCCGGCCTCAACGTCTCCGACCCAAGTCTCTTCTCACCCCTCTCTCTCGCCGATCTGTGATTGAGTTTTTTTATTTATTATTATTATGTATTTTCATATGGGTTTGGTGGCTATGGTGGTGGTGGTTGATTTTGGCTATGGTAGTGGTGGTGGATGATTTTGACAATGGGTTTGTGAATTTTGGTTGTGGCGGTGGTAGATGATTTTGGCTTTGGCAGTGGGTTTTGTGTATTTTGGCTTTGGCAGTAGCTTGTTCTTTGGTTTTTTTTTTTTTTTTTTTTTAAAAAAAAAAAAAAAAAAAAACTAAAAGTTAGTTTATATAAAATAAAATAAAAAACTAAAAGTTAGATTATTTGCCAAAAAAATTGAGAAAAAATCAAAAAGCTAAAAGCAGTAATTTTTTTTAAGAAAATTCCAAACCCACTTTTGGCCCTTCTCCTTTGGGCGCTTTGGAAGTAAAGAGAAGATGCATCCTTAAAAATGGAATAGAAATTGGTAAATTGTGTATTCGAGCATTTGCAGCAATGTAGCTATAATGTTATATTGCTAAAATTTAGCTCCACAAACACAAAAAACGCGTTGCAGCAGTGGAGGCAAAACTTAAAATTTTAGATGATTTGCTACAGTGCACATCTATCTTTAGATGTGCACTGTAGCACACAGGTAAAAAAAAAAAAAAATTTTATTATCTTCTCTCTCTTCTCACATTAATAAAACATTTCTTTCTCTCTCTCTCTCTCTCTCTCCGGCTTCTCCTTTCTTCTTTCTTCCTCAAATTTTTTTTTTCCCTATGGTATGCTCAGGCCAAAATCCAGTCGGTGGAGCTTGAAGAGCTCATTGCCGATCTCTGTCTGATCTCTATCTGAATCTCCCTCATCGCCGATCTGTTCCGCCGACCTGCCCCATCGCCCAATATTTGCCTCTCTCTCTCTCAACATCTCTGACCCAAGCCTCCTCTGGCCTCAATGTCACCAGCCCAAGCCTCCGCCGGCTTCAACGTCTCTGACCCAAGTCTCTTCTCACCCCTCTCTCTCACCGATCTGTGATTGAGTTTTTTTTTTTTTTTTATTATTATTATTATTATGTATTTTCATATGGGTTTGGTGGCTGTAGTGGTGGTGGTTGATTTTGGCTATGGTAGTGGTGGTGGATGATTTTGATAGTGGGTTTGTGAATTTTGGTTGTGGCGGTGGTGGATGATTTTGGCTTTGACAGTGGGTTTTGTGTATTTTGGCTTTGGCAGTAGCTTGTTCTTTGGTTTTATTTTTATTTTTTTTCTATGTTGTGTTGTGGCTGTGGTGGTTGTGGTCGGTGGTGGTGGTTGTGGCTGTGGTTGTGACTGTGGTTGATGGTAGAGGTAGTTGTAGTTGATGCTGTAGATGTTTTTGTGGGTAGTGTGATATATTATTTTATTATAAGAGATATATTATTTTATTGTGATGTTTATATTATTTTATTGTATTGAAAGTTAAAATAGATTCACTGCTGCAGCATGTATGTAGGTAAAATAGATAAAGTGACTTTTTGTGTAGCTAAATAGCTAAAATTTTAGATGCACTGCTGCGAATGCTCTTACACATGGTCTTTTAAAAATATCAATTTATAGTATTGATAAAACCTAAATTATCTATAATAATCAATAAAATATCATCCCTTAAAAATCATTTAGGCCTTTCTCAAAATTTAAGTTAGTTCAAGAAAAAAAAAAAAAAAAACTGAAATTGTTTTTTAATACATAGAACTAAATAAAAAATTAGTATGTGGCCGTTCTGATGCATCGCGGCACTTTCCAAGCTTGATAAAAGACATTGGAATCAAGCTAAAATCAATCTAAATTAAATAAAATTAGAAATATAATGTATAATATATATATATATATATATATATTGTGAAGTTCATATTTTCTAGAGTTCTTATATAGGGTAGTTACGTGACATTCTTTTACAAATAAGGAGTTCGAAATGGTAGCATTTCATTAACATGACCATTTAAAATAATAGTTTTTCAAAAAAAAAAAAAAAAAAATCTAATACCTTGTTAAGGATAGAATTACAAAACTTTCACTTCAATTCAATTACAACACTTTCTCATATCACCAATTACTAAGAAATTTCCTAGCCGTCTTAGGCAATTTGCATTGTTGGTGATGGCTTAGCGAGATTAATGCCCACTGTGGTGAATAGTTTTGCCTTCTGGAACATTTCTTTGAAATGGCATAAAGAGGAGAAGAGTGGAGGAGAAGTAAACTGAGTAGGATTTTTTGGACAGGGGTCAACATTTATTGGTGAAAAACACCAAATCAGATGCTGATTTGGTATTACTGAATATACTTTCTTGTAAAGAAATGAATGCCAGTGCGCAACAAACGCTGATACGTAGACAAGTTTTCCGGCGTTCTAGTGCTGCTGAGCGCTAATACTATTGCAACAAAAAGAAAAGTATGTCTAAAACGTGACTAAAAAATATTCATTTCTGTTTTTCTTAAATGCCCGATGTCAATAGCACCATTAAAAAAATAAAAATAATTAATAAAAAATTCCATAGAAAACGAAAACCAAACTAAACTAGCAAACCAAACGCATACCAATATTAATGCTAGGTCAATTTAATAACAATGTTCAAACAATAAGAACTGTTGTTTAAGTAATTATAACACGTATTTTTCTACACTTTCTTTTACCAAAACATTATTTTACAAAACTTAAATATTACTAAAAAGTCTCTTGCCAAATTGGCCTAGGTCTTCTCCCTTCTTGAACTCCAGAAACGTCGTTTACTTCAGTTTAGATATACCTTCATACTGTGTAGTGTAGCTTATATATTTATGAAATTCAAACACCCATTTGAATCTAATCAATGCCCAATAGTGTCCCTATTTTGAATAGTTCATACGGCTTCTTGAAAGTTGAAACTATAGCCTCCAATCCACGAAAGCCCATTTACCACTTCTAGCAAAATTGCTATGATATCCAAAGCCAATGCTGTGGTCCACACCAAGTTCCGCATCCTCTTCTCTGCACCACTGCATTTGTTCTCTTTTCTAAGGGTTTGGGGTTCAAAACCTTTGATATTTTTCACGTCCACCGCCTATTCGACGAAAAGTCTGACCCAAGTTGAAACAGCAGGAGAAGAAGTTTTAGTCCATCCAAAGGACTCTATTGAAGTTTTCAGGAAATGGGGTTGTAGCGATAATGAAATTTCGAAGTTATTTGTCCGCAGGCCTTCTTTACGCAGTGCTAACATTACCCAGCTTCAGTCCAAACTAAACATACTAAGTGGCTTAGGAATTGGAGCTCCTGACCTTGTTAAGATCATCCATTGTCGCCCCCGCTTTCTTAGTTGTCGAATCAATCATTGTTTTGATGAGAGGCTTGAGTTTTTCAAGACATTGTTTGTGTCAGGGGATGTTCTTGCGAAGGCCATTGTTAGGAATCCTTCACTTTTGACATATGACTTCCACAATACTATCAAGCCAGCTATTGCACTGTATGAAAAGATAGGTGTTTGTAAAAAGGATTTGATTTCTATGCTCCTGTCCCGACCCACCATAATTCCTCGAACTTCATTTGGCGACGAGAAGATGGAATACATACACAAAACTGGCATTTCCAAGGAGTCCAAGATGTTTAAATATGTTGTTACATTGATTGGCATTTCACGCCATGAAACGATACGTAAAAAGGTGGCAAATTTGGAAAAATTTGGTTTTTCAGATGATGAAATCTTCAATCTTTTTGGTAGGTCTCCACTTTTGTTGACACTGTCAGTTGATAAAGTACAGAGGAACATGACTTTCATTTTGGGCATGATGAAGCTTCCTGCTAGTGTGGTTCTTCGGTACCCATTTCTATTGTATTCTAATTTGGAGGCTGTTTTGAGGCCACGAGTACTTCTTGCTCAGAAGATAGAAGACATGGGTCTTGATTTGCAGATTAAGGGACTCAAAATGATTAGTGCATTGAGGATGACTGAAAAGAGGTTTCTGGAAGCCTTTATTAAGTGTCACCCCAAGAATATTGCTGATGAGTTGACTGAGTTCTATACAAGTGCCAAAGGCATAAAGCGATTAGCAGAAGCCTCAAAGAAAAACAATCATATGGGATTCCCTTTCTGAAGTTTTGCACACCAGGTGCTTTGTTTTTTTGGCCTTCGAAATTCTTGTTGCTATACTCTCCAATTTTCTTTTTTTTCATGATTTGTGAGCTCTTTGTGTGTGGCGGCCTTGTAGTTTTTTACACTAATATATTTTTGAGGCTTAAGTTGTTTGTTGTAATGCATATCTTTCTCTATTGCTTGCTCGTTTACATTGGACATTGGTTATCACGGTTCAATATATTATTTTGTGCCACATTCTTTACTAGAATTCTCTAAAAAAGTATTGTTGAACCTGGATCCTTGAAGAGTTAACTCTAGAGAGTGAAGGATGATTTTTTTATTTTAACTGTTTGTTTAAAGTCTAATAAAAGGAATTGAAACTTTAGATTGATTGTACTCTCTACAGCCACAAGATATTATAATCTAAAGCAAATCCAAGAACTAGCAGGTTATCTCAAAGAAGATGATTGAACATCATACTTTCAATCCTTGGGTAAGTGTCTAACGAATCAAAATTTCTTACAGCATCATACTTGTAGACAAGTAGATCATTGACTTGAGTGATCCTTGACATTTAACAAGTTGCTCTTGTCCAGCTTTCACCATTTGATTGTGCTGTCTTATTGTGTGCTCGAGATTATTGGGGCAGAAGTCAAGAACTGTCCATGTTGACATTGGTGGGCAAGTCAAGCATACTTTTAAATTCTCAAGCTGTAACAACCTAAGGAAAAGCGCTCAAAAGGACTAGTCACAATTTAGACTCATTGCAATTGTTAATAAAGCCCAGGACTAGTCATAATTGAGGAAATACCCGATGTGGGACTCATCACACACCTACATATATCACACAATTAATCAAATTGGGGGCATCACAATCTCCCCCACTTAAATCCCTAACGTCCTCGTTAGGGCCCATTTTGTGGGGTAGTGTCTCTGAGCCCACATGGGATTACCAGGCCGGCTCTGATACTATATGTAACGACCCAAGGAAAAGCGCTAGCCACATCTGCGCTATACCTCAAAAGGACTAGTCACAATTAAGGCTCCTTGCAGTTGTTAATAAAGCCCAGATCTACCTAATAGATACTCAATGTGGGACTCATCACACACCCACATATATCACACAATCAATCAAATTGGAGGCATCACACGGGAAAACTCATAAAATATATTTGATTAAGTTGAACAAAAGAAGCTTTTGTAGTCATTTACTTTGGGATAATGTAGTAAATATGGTCCCAATGTTCGAGATATATGGTAAGCTGTTGGAATTTAAATTTGCTTGTTCAATATATTTCAAGAATTTTCCTAGATAAAATATTATCGAAATGCATGCTTGATGACTTCTTAAGACTACGACACATTATTGGCAGTTTTGTTGGAGATATACCAAATGATGCAAAATTCGTAAATGGTGTAACCCTTTATAACTTAAGAAATTGTCTTTTCAAGAGAAAGTGATCAAAATTGCAGATCCAAGTCTGCTCTGTGATGAGGAATGCAATGCTAGGGTAAATTTGGCAGGGATGGGACCCCCTGATGCAAGATTTTCTGAGTTCTGACTTCAATTCACAGTTCTAATTTGTTTGACCCAATTGCCAAGTGAGTAATGTATAAAAAAACACCACGAATTGAATGAAAGAAAGTTAAAGTTAAAATGTTGAAATGAATTTTAGATCAACTTAGAGGGTGCAATTTGTAATTGAACTTTATTGTCGATTTTTTAGATGATATATACAAAAGCCCACTTTAATCGACGAGTAGCATGGTGGTTCCACAAATATGGTATGTATACGAAAGCCCAATTTTTTTAGCTTAATAAATTTCTATTTCCTTAGGCTCCAATTGTTTCAACATAAAAAATATTCTAGATATTTGGAGGGACTAAATATGGTAGTAACAAAATTACATTGAAAATGGTCAACAGAAATTAGCATAAGCCTTCTTTTCTTTTAATGGAAAAAAGCTTTTGGTTTCATCCTTACCACCTTTGCCCTTTTCAACTTCTTTACTTCGTCCCTACCATTATTTAGCCATTCCCCATTCGCCAACGGCCACTACTACCCACCCACCCACCCTCGTCAATCTGACCTCCACTAAATATCAATCACTTGTGAAGCACCTAATGATGGCTGTCCTAGCCACAAATTGGTGGCCACCAACATTCACTTGTTGCCTTGCCTTTGTCACCTATTATTGGCCACCAATTGCCAACACCTAATGATGGCTGTCCTAGCCACAAATTGGTGGCCACCAACATTCACTTGTTGCCTTGCCTTTGTCACCTATTATTGGCCACCAATTGCCAACCATTAACTGCCAACCACTGGTTCTGAAGACACACGCAAGTGACAATGAATAAAAATGACAAGAGAGGGCGGTTAATATAAGAAAGTTGGACTTAAACTTATAGACTTAAGTCCTTTTGGATTAAGTGGTGTCCCTATATTAACTACTCAATTAAAGGCTTCTTGAGGTATTTTCTCCCCCAACAAGAAGTATTAGAGCTCAAGATAGTGTGTGACTGTTGCCTTGCCTTTGTCACCTATTATTGGCCACCAATTGCCAACCATTAACTGCCAACCACTGGTTCTGAAGACACACGCAAGTGACAATGAATAAAAATGACAAGAGAGGGCGGTTAATATAAGAAAGTTGGACTTAAACTTATAGACTTAAGTCCTTTTGGATTAAGTGGTGTCCCTATATTAACTACTCAATTAAAGGCTTCTTGAGGTATTTTCTCCCCCAACAAGAAGTATTAGAGCTCAAGATAGTGTGTGACAAAGGTGGCGAGGTGTTCAAGGTCCCTTTCCTAGCAGAGACAAAACATAGCCTAAAGGGCCCATGTAAAATTTATTTTAGAAAAAGGCCCGGCAAAGGATTATTGACAATGGTGCTAGATTGCGATGAAGCACACGGTTCCAATGGACATGTATGTGCGAGTCGATTCCCATGGATGAGCATGTACGGTTGACATGTGTTTCCCATACACACGAAAGGACTATAAATGACATTTAGGTGAAGGAAAAGGCCCATAAGGTAAAGGGGGGAGCTAGTAAGACTTGATCAAAACCTACAAAGAAGTAGAGTCCTACACATGAGGGGAGATTATAAGAAATACACATGTAAATGACGTTTCACATTCTTAAGTCTAAACTCATAGGCTTAAATCTTTTGAGTTAAGTAGTATACCTGTACGTTATATTAACTACTTAATTAGAGGTTCCTCAATGTATTCTTTTCCTAACACTACCATTACTATCAACAACCGTTAACAATAACATGCCACTGCCACTGCCACCACCACAACCACTTTTCGTCCTTAGTTACCGCAATTATAAGGAATTTTATATACAACCAAATGTTAAAAAATAATTTTTTTGGCCCTAACAAAACAACGGAAATTAATTATCTACCCAAATTTCACCATAAAATTTTCAATAGAAAACATTCTACTTCAAAACAACAGAACCTTATTCTTTGACACTAAAGGGAATGCAAATTTGTTCCACCCTTGGTGTTCCCCGTTTATACTCCAATAATTACAATTTGTCACGTGTGCTTTTTTGTTTCCCTACAGAGTAACAAGAGTTTAGAATGGGGAACTTTTTTTTTTCTGAAACATGACGTACTACCGTTGGTGATGCATAAAATAAGATACTCAAAGTGGAACAGATTTATATAGCATTGGCGGACATAAAAAAGCAGTCCTCCCAGGGCCTCTAGATTTAATTTATCATTATAAACAGGAGTATCCATTGTCTTGATGGGCTTAACTAGAAAGGATAGTATTCCCACCCCCACCTTAGGTTTGTTTAGCTCCAAGTGAGTCATCTTTGTGATGATCAGATTGTTTGGGGGTTTTATGTTTATTTTATGATAGCAATGTTGAAGACTTGGTAAGATTCCATTTTCCGAGTCATGGACTAGTTTGCTACTATAAAACAAGAGTAGAACAGCAGCAGGACCTTGTTTGTGGGTTGGCTTGACAAGATGAGAAGCCTAAGCCCGAATTTGGTGCATTAATATATTTAAGTTGAACTAGTAATTAACTAGTGCGATGCACAAGATAGTTAAATAAAAAGATAATTAATCAACCTCACAGTAAAAGAAAAGGCTAAAAGAACTAATAAATAACTTATTGATGACAAGTATAGAGAGGGGACTTCTATAACTCATCAATGGAATTGGAGTTAACATCTCATTGCAAATAAAACACAGTAATCCCTTAATGCTCTATATTAAAACTAAAAGTAAAATTTCAATTGTTCTCTTTCTCCAAAACTTTATCAAATCTGTAAGTAGTTTACCTCATTTTCAAATATAAATTACTTGAAGAAACAACTACTTTGAATCATTATCTAAAAGAGCAGCGACATAACAACTTAATAAGTTTCAAAGATGAAGTTCCTCTGAACATATTTCATCATCAATGTCCAAGTTCAACTCAATGTATAACAACCAATTAATCACTCAAGTTGAAAGCACAGTATTTAAAAGAATCTACCAAGTATCTCAGGCTGCGTTTGTTTCGGGTGAAAACTCTTTTAGGAAATTATTTTACACCCTTGTGTGTTTTTGGTACCAATGGAAAATATGGTCAACTTGAAATTCTTTCACTTTTGACTGTAAAAAACCTCTTCTCACCTGTAAAACCATTTCACTTCTTATTTTACCTTCAAATGTTTTACACTTCTCACACAATCCTCACACAAACACAAAGACATCACACACTTGAAGATCTCAGCCCACCCCTCCCTCATCACTGATCCACAAACACCCAAGACCCACCTCTCCAATTGCCAGACATGCACCGACAAGTATAGGTTGAGCTCCGATTTTGACAATCGACCACAGGTTGTGCTCCACCAGACTCTCCAACGCACTTCTACGCCGTTTTCCTTCTCCCTCTTGCTCAACGTCGTCAATCTGGCAGCCACCAACCACCAGCCCACTCCACTCCACCCCTAAACCCACCTGATCTGACCGCCACCGTCCTCCATCCACTCTAATCTCTCTCTTTCCCGATCTATCTCTCTTTCCCTCAATCTGTCACTCTTTCTTCCTCCTCTCACCGAGTATATCATGTATATGTTGTGAATAAATGTTTTTATTTTGATTTTTTGTTGTGTTAAAGTGTATATTTTGAAATTCTATATTATAAAATTTGTTTGGAAGCTAAGAAAATGGCTGAGAAAATGTGAAAAATTTGTAGGAAAATAGCATTTTCAAAATGTTACCAAATATCGGAAATAGTTTTCCAGACTATTTTCCATTGCAGAACCAAACATCCAGATTTCATTTTCCTTATAGGAATTCATTTGCCCCTGCATTCATTTTGCACTTGATATTCAATTTACATAGAGCCAAACGCAGCCTTAGTCACTTACAATTTTCACCCAGCTCCCTAGATCACTAAACTATAGATCTACCTACCATAACTTCAATCTTGAATACAAAGACATATCCTCCAAATTACTTTGCATAAGACCAATCTGATTTATTCTTAAAAAATAAACATAAAACTATTGAAGCTGTTATTATTAACAATAAAAAAAATAATAATAATTAAAAAAAAAAAAAAAAACTATTGAGCGTGTAAAAAACATTAGCCGTACATATTAATGCAGGTTTATACCTTAGCTTTCCTAGTTCATTAATACTTAGCTGACAAACACAATCCAAACCATACTTGGACTATGCTTAATGTCGAAATACTATCTTTTTAAGCCAGGTGTCCAATCTGATTTATCCCCACCAACACTTGCAAGACCTTTTAAGCCTTAACAATGAACCTGGTAAGGGAGTTCATTATCGATGGCTTCCTTTTGGTCAATGTTGGCAATGACCATGATGTTTATGTCCTAGTATTCTTCATTAGCCTTAACGTTCTTCAAAATTCTCGAAATAGTTATCATTCAATATGTTTTTAGAAACCATGCCAATACTTTTCATTCAAGGTTATATTAATTCTTTATCCAACCTTGACAAAATTTAACTCAACAACTATAGCCTATCATGTAAAAATTTTATCTACAACTTCAAATTTCATGAACCTAATCTGACAATAAAAGCAAATAAAAAAATTTAATATCTTCCACAGTTATAATTTATTAAAATTTTATAACATCTTAGGGAAAAAAAAAAAAAAAACTTATATTGGTGTCTTTTTTGTAATAAACACAACCAAGAAATCAAAACTATTCTAAACCTGAACTAAAAGCAGTCAAATATCACAGAGAGCTGAAGTCTAGAAATGCAAATTTACTACTAAAATTTTATAACATCTTAGGAAAAAAAAAAAAACAAACTTACATTGGTGTCTTTTTTTGTAATAAACACAACCAAGAAATCAAAACTATTCTAAACCTGAACTAAAAGCAGTCAAATATCACAGAGAGCTGAAGTCTAGAAATGCAAATTTACTACTAAAATTTTATAACATCTTAGGAAAAAAAAAAAAACAAACTTACATTGGTGTCTTTTTTTGTAATAAACACAACCAAGAAATCAAAACTATTCTAAACCTGAACTAAAAGCAGTCAAATATCACAGAGAGCTGAAGTCTAGAAATGCAAATTTACTACTCACTTGACAGAGCAAACCTTCACCCAAAGTTGAGAACAATTACATGTCAGCATAAAAACAACCAACAATTAAATTACTAAATTTCATTATTTATTTATTTATTTTTTTAATAAAAGAACAAAAGCAACAACTAATCAAACAAACCCAAAAATTACTCATTCATATTCATGCATGGGCTAACCACAATTCAAAGAACACAAAATAAGCAGCTTTGCAACCATAACTTCATTGATGCAACTTTGATACCTATAAAACATACCAAATTGTAATTAACCCACCAAAAATTTTATCAACACAAATTAAGTTCGACTCCATGACATCCAAATTGTAATCAAATAGCACTATAAAGAACTGAATACAAATACCTATAAAAAATAAATAAATAAAGAACTGAATACAAAAAGGTACCTCATGCAAAATCAGAAACGAAAGCAAATTTGGAGTCCTATTTGGGGTCGGAATATAAAATACCAAATATTGGAGGACCTGGTCTGGACCAATGGAAGTTCAGATGAATTGAGTTGTGGGTTTAGCATTTTTGAATTTGAATCTGGCACTATCAGATTGGTAGGAGTTTGAAGGGTTTGTTTGGCTGAGATTAAGAGAGAGGGCCGGGCAAGGTCTGCATTTGAGCCCTAAGAAAATAGAAGAGAAACCAATGTGAATTGACTGAGAAATGGGGTTGAAAGGCTGAGAAAAGAGGGAGAGGGCAGCTGCTTTGAAGGAAGGAGAGAGGCAGACCTTTCAAAAGTGAAAGAGGGAGAGTCGGGAGAGAGGTAAAAGAATCAGGTTGTTCTTTTAAAAAATATTAAACTTAAATAAATAAACAATATTAGTGAAGTGCAAAATTGTGGGGGTTCCAAAGCTTATGTGGTACAACCTGAGGAAGTCAACTAAAGGTCAAACGTTTTCGGTTTTATAGTATTATAGATATCTTTGCAAGAGATACCATAGCTATCTCTAAGAAGTGGCTCCGTTTATTGATGGCCCATCTTTGATTCTTGCAGTCACCCACCAAACTTTAAACCTTGACGCACCAATAATCATGCTCTGAATTCCACATGCAATAATTATAGCATTGAGTTCTGTTATTTATCAAAAATAAAATAAAATAAAATTATAGCATTGAGTGTCAGTCCTCAAATACCAAATAAACGGAAATGTAAAATTTTTGATAGTAAAACAAGATTAATGGGGAAGCTGTAACTTCGTATACCAGCATCACAAGTAAACAATACTGGAAAAGGGCACAGCCTGAAGGAGAGAAATATCACCATACAATCTGTAGTATATGGAAAATAGGGGGCGAAAAGCAGATGACAGCCAACCCTTTACAACTATCACATGCTTATCAAATAGGCTACAACACAACCTTTTGTTCTAGCATCCATAATAACTGATTTGTTTTAGATGGAAATATAAGCTCTAGGCAACCCAAACATGAAGAAATTTGGTTACATCTTCACAAATTGCTTCTTTAGAACTTTTACAAATCACAAAGAATTAGTCATGAAGGAACTTGGTTTAGTTGCAAATATTTGAATACTGACTGATTTTTCAGAATTTAATCAGGTCACCTTTGAATAATTTTTTTATTAAAAAAATAGGAAGGACATTGATAGAAAGGGACAAAAAACCACAGGATCAGTAGAATGGGCACAATTTGTTCCTTATATTTTCTCACTTACTGGATTGACTATGATGAGACTTTTAGTCCCATAGTAAAGATGACTACCTTGCAAGTGCTCATCTCTCCGCAACAAGCCAGCCCTGGGATCTGCGGTTAATGGATATCAAAGTTTATTTCTTTATGGCATCTCTCCACACAATTCCTCTGCCTTCACTTCCTTGCATCCACTCCAAACAAATGAAATTACACTTTCAGTCAAACCAACAGTTTATTCCAACCTTCCATGCAAGAAAATGTGATGTTTACAGATGCATGCAGGCAGTTTCTTATACGTACCAAAATCCAGCCATTGTAAATTGTAAAGTGATTGTCCAGAGCAGATTTTGGAGCTCAACACTCTGCATTGTTTTAAAAAAAAAAGATTCAGAAATTCCTTAGGTTATGTTTGGTAACAATTTTTGTTTTCTATTTTCAAAATCTTGTTTTGAGAATATAAGGAAAAAACAATTTTCTTGTATTTTTGAAATCAAAAACATGTTTGGTTAGTTGAAATTAAAAAAAAAAAAAAGATTTTTGAAGAAAAAAATACTAAAATATGTTGTTATTAGGATTTGAATTCTAATGCTAACTTATTAAATGAGACAGATTCATTAAATCAAATGCATGTTTTCTGTGACTTTTGAAAATTAGAAACTAAAAACAGCCTTTACGTATTTTCAATTTCCTTCACAAATTGAGTTTTGAGAACAGTTTTTGTTTTCAGTCTATTTTTAGTTGCCAAACAAGTTTTTTAGTTTCAAAAATAGAAAATTGTTTTTGAAAACTAAAATTAAGGGAAAAAAAAATTACCAAACATACTCTTAGTTTTCCATAATCCTACAGCATAACTCTTGTAATCTGACCAACACTAACAAAAATACCCACAATTGTCCCAAAGGCCGCTTTAGAAGCTCTTAAAGTCATAGCAACATTACCTGTATAAGAGCAAAATAGAATGGGTTTTTGATATTTTGTATGTAAGAGATTAGAGTTGAAAGATCAGATATAGGAACTTCTAAACCCACCCAACCAAAACTAATTACAACATGGCACACAAGAATTTGGTTGAGTTTTTGACTGGTTCTCTGTACAGGAAGAGATTCCCCACCAAAAAATAAAAGCAACAGAAAGTAAAAGAAAAACAAAGTTTACCTTGGATACATATCTAAAACATTACTTGAATAAATTTTTTTTTTTTTTTTTTTTTTTGAGTGGCTGGCATTTATTTGAGAACTGAATAACCAATAAATGCATGCACGTGAACCAGGTGCTAACAAAACACCAGTGTGAGGGAGAAATGAGCGTGCAAATTGGGCACAGGCCCAGTTAAAGGAGCAGATTAATGAATGTGTCCTAGGGGGAATTAATGCTTAGACTAAGCCTAACCACAAAGATAAAATGCAGATTATATAAGCTTCTGAAACCCATTAACTTGACATCAAGATCAGACAAAGTTGAGTTAATGCAATGAGAGTATAATCAATGCATGCGATGACTCGGAGGCATTCATTGTCGAGGATAAGTCCACATGACTGATTCCCCATGCTAAATCTGAAAATCTGGAAATGGAATGACACCTGTAACCCCAGGGTGCACTCCCACTACCCTAGAGCAACAGGACTTCAGACATTGATCCTCAGAAAGTTTGGCTGCTATTGCCAAGGGTGAACAACTAGGATGCATGAACTTGCAAGAGGATCCGGAGAGCACATGATGAATGCCAAGGGAACATTGGCAGGTTATCTTTTGTTTGACAAAACAACATCCTCTGCAAATGTAGGATAACATGGTCATACTTATTCCATCTGCCATTCCTACAAAAGGGTTAACAACTGCATAAAGGAGGAATCCAGGCTAGCATTGAAAGGTGAGATAAGCTTTAGTGAGAGAACAATCAAGAAGAAGAGAACAATTACCCCTCTTCTGAAACACACATAACTTTATTTTATACCACATATTGCATTCTCATTCTAGCTTGTGCCCACGGTTTATTCGTCAATCTTAAATGTCTCCAATGTTAAAATATTTGTCTATCTTCATTTCTTATTTTTGGTTTGTTTTATTTGTGAATAATTACCCAATCTGTTAAACTTCATGACTAATAATCACCCATGCCTTATCCATTTTCATCATCTTGCCCCATAGTCATGTACAATTTTATCAAGATTAGAAAATTTCTCGGTAATGGTCGATTTAATAAAGTTAGCACTAACACAGGACTGTCATTCATTCCACGAGGCTTTAAGGTTTGTTCTTTTTCTTAATAGTGATAGCACAGTTTAGAACCGTTCATTGTTGATGTTTTGTGGTCCATAGAAGAGCCCTTCTAGTTGGGATTTTTTTTCCCCCTAATAAGTAATAATCACATTAAAAAGAACAAAAAAGGGGCACAACCCTAGTACAAATGGAGTATACAAAGGAGAGAATGAGCTATAGCTCAACTGAACCTTCCTTTCTCCCATAAAAATGAGATGGAGGATGAGGTCTTGGATTCAAGACCCACTAAGTGCATGTGTAACTTATTTAAATTAAAATTTTTTCTTTAACCAAAAAAAAAAGGAAAAAAAAAAGCAGAAAGCAAACATTGACTATATAAAGGAAGGGCCAAAAAGAAATTTAACCTTCTCATTGCAACTGTTATAATGTTTTTGGAATTGGGATCCGGTGGACCGTATTTACATGTTATACATTTTCTTTGTTTATTAGTGTTTCAGGCTGTGACAAAATAGTTTCTTTGTTGATTGTTTCTAGTGGTGAAATTGAACTTATTTACACATTATACATTTTCTTTGTTTGTTAGTGTTTCAGGATGTGAATAGTTTCTTTCTTGATTGTTTATATTGGTGATTTGGAATTTATTAAGCCATAAAATAAAGAGACAAAAGAATCATCAAGAAATAGATAAGTTCTGTCATTGTAAACAAAATAATTCCAATAAATGGATGATAAATTGCATTCTTCAATGCCTGAACATTGGATATTGACCTAGAATTCTTCTATCATGCACATTTCCTCATATTCACTATCAGAAATAGAGAATTAAGTTATTGCTAAGTTATTTTTCATCCTTGTTTATGCCTCATTTTTATTTATTGTTATTATAAAAAATATGATACTTAAAAAATAATAAATAAAAAAAGAAGAAGAAAAGAATATAGCATAAAGCAAACAGATGAATATAAATAATATCTAGTAAATAAGACAATGACATGGCTGTGTATGCTTTTACCTAGAAGCTGTTCTGCTACTTTAACAAAGTACAATGCCAAGCAGGACCATCTAACCAGCAATTCCTTTACCCTCAATCTTATAATGTCAAAAAATTAGCCCAATAAAAAACTCAACACATCAGCCTTTTTACTCTGTTACCAAAGTTTTTACCTAAGACCAGTTAGACTAACCTTCACTGTCGACACCACCCAGTCTTGCACAATTGACAAGGTCCAGCTTTAATCCAGCACCTTTGACTAACCAAATTCTTAATTCAGAAAACCCATCACCACTCAATAACCCACTATCAAACATTCAACACATCCATATCTACATTTTGAAAAAAAGTGAGATCTTCTACCAATTGATTTTGGGTTTTGTTCAAGACCCATACCTTAATCCAAGATTCAACCTCCAAGTCAACCATTAGAAAAGAATATATGAATACCACAAAACTCCAAATCCTAGTCAAATTTCTATGTGTCTTCCTTTGTTGAATTTGAAATATAATGTTTTCAGAAGGTGTACTATGACAACGAAGATGGCACTGACATGGGAGTCTAGTGTTAGGGGCAATGGTGATATGTGTGGTGATGGAGAATTAGGGAAGAGCCAGACACGGCTGTTATGGGTTATGGTGACTGAATATGCAGTTGAGCTGTGGGGTATTGGTGGGTGAGGGTGGTGTTTGGTAATGGTGCAAAAATGCAGGAGAAAGATGGTGCAATAGTGGTTTTCATAGTGAAAATGTAGTCCCATGAAAGCATCATGCAGTTAAGCTGTGTATGACCCCTAAGCAAAATGATATTTCCTCAAACTGATATCTATTTTATGATATTGAGAATGTCCAAAGCTACAAGATAAGGCGAGAAACAAGAAAACACGGAGAATTAAATGTAATTAATTTCACTACTGTCTTTGCATATCAGCATATGACTTCCAATAAGAATGGTGAATAGTGAATCTTCGATAATTAGTTTGTTTCAGGCATTAATCTAAATAAATTTTTACATTCCACAGCATCCTTTTTTTTTTCTTTTTCTTTTTTTTCTCTCTTTTACTTTATGTAGATGATCCTAGTTTCCAGTTTACCAAAGATTTTTCATTTAGTTATAAATTCCAAATAATTATTAAATTATGAATAATCACTTTTTTAGTTTTTTTTTTTTTTTTTCCTTTTCTTTTTTCTGTTTTCAAATCAAAAAGAAATTATCATGGAAAAATGATATCTTATATATTGAGAATCAAGGTTTTTTTTACACAAAATTAAACTGGTTTTACAATGAAGGGAGCTTCAAAAAGGGACATCTAGCTGATTCACATTTTTTACTGAACATTTAGGCAGCATTATCTATATTTGTGTTTCAAAATGTTAGCAGTAAGAAACAGAATTCACCACATACAAAGAAGGAGCTGTAAGCATAAGCATCTACAAAGATCATAGTAAAGAGATTTAAAACTAAAAACCAAACAACAAGTTCACATATTCACATAACACTTCGAAGAAAAAAGAATATTCATACAAGATAAAAGAACTACCCCCATCCACCAAGGATGGGTAGCTCTCAATATCAAATTGATTAAAGGAGAAAAAATTTATCCAAAAAAAAAAAAAAAAGAAGATAAAAGAACTGCAGATATGGCCTAAGAGCATCAACACAAAAGATAATTTACCTTAGGGATAAAGTCTGTTTGAGATGATTCCAGCTAGCTTATCCAACCCACTCACCCACCCACCTTAATCACACTGCTCAAGTTCACCAGCATAGACCATATTAAGAGGCTCAAGCACTATAAAGTTTGAACAGGCTTGTACAGCATCCTAGGTTAATCTGCTTCAGACAAGATGTTAACCAGCTCAGCAAACCAACAGAGTTGCAACTCAATCATATTTGGACAAACTAAACTTACCATGAAGTTAATATCAATCATAATTAATAAACATTGGCGAAAGGACTAGCCAGCCATTAGATCTCCTATAGCTGGCTGGCTCCAGTTTGCTAAACCATGAAGTTAGTCATGCTTCAATTTATATTCCAAAGATGCCAAAAAAATCACAAGAAATGTTTATTTCAATCATCAAATTCTGAGATCCCATCCACATTGGAAGCAATAAAAGGTCTGTAGCCAGCTTCTTTCATCTCCATAGCCAATTTTTTTAAAACATTATATATTTCATCACATTGAGGGTGCTTTCTATCCCTGGACACAAATCTGTTCACAAAACCAGAAGTCCCAATCCAACTACATCCGATCTGCTTCCTCAAACCTTTTTCCCTCATTTGTTTCCTCACATTATCAACGTCTTCCCAGTTTCCTTCCTCTGCATAAATATTTGAGAGTAAAACATGGTAGCCTGTCATGCCATTAACCATCTCCATTTCAAGTAACTTCTTGGCAACAACACTTCCCAAATCAAATTGTTCATGAATTCTGCAAGCCCCAAGAAGTGATCCCCATATCTCTAGCACCTCACCCTCTTCACCCAATCCTTTGACAAACTCATAAGCTTCAACAACCCTTCCAGCCCTCCCTAACATGTCTGCAACACAACAATAGTGCTCAGTTGAGGGCTGAATATTATATTTTTTCTCCATAGATTCAAAAATTTTAACACCTTCATCAACCAAACCAGCATAATTGCAAGCAGACATGACTGCAACTAACGTAATAGCATCAGGTTTAATACCAGATCCCTGCATTGAGTGAAACAAAGAGAGAGCTTTCTCACCCTTCCCATGCTGTCCATAGCCCAATATCATTGTGGTGTAAGTGACAGAATTCTTCTCAGGTGTTCTAATAAACACATTTTCAGCATAAGTGGCTGAACCAGATTTGGAGTACATATCAACTAAAGCAGTTCCCACAAAGACATTTTGGTCAAGGTAGTGGCGAACACAGAATCCATGGAGCTGCTTCCCCAAATTTATGATTCCCATAGGATTACAAGCTGGGAGAACTGATGCTATTGTTACAGCATTGGGTATTACATTGTGCTCAAGCATCTTCCTAAAGACAACAAAAGCTTCCTCAATCAGCCCATTTTGTGTGTACCCAGCAATCATAGAATTCCATGTGGCCTGGTCTCTATCATGAGTAAAGCTTTTCTCAAACAGTAGTTGTGCAGTCCTAACTAAACCAGATTTAGCATACATGTCTATCAGATAACTATCCATTCCCTCGAATTGTATTCCGTGCCTAATTAGAAAAGCATGTACCTGCTTCCCAATATCCTTGTTTCTAAGATTTGATGCTGCTGAAAGAAGAGCTGTCACTGTTACAGAATCGATCATGAACCCTTGCTTCTGCATCTCATAGACCAGCATCAACCCTTCATCATCCAATTCATTCTGCACAAAAGCAGAAACCATAGTATTCCAAGAAACAACATCCCTTTCCTGCATCTTATGAAAAATTTTGAATGACATCTCAACAGAGTTGCATCTTGAATACATGACAATGATTGCATTCAGTATAATAACAGGTAATACTGATGAATTCTTTATCATAAAAGCATGTAGCTGTTGAGCCAATTTTAAGTCCTGCAACTGCGAGACTGCAGTCAAAGCTGAAAGAAAAGTTACATCGTTGAGAACAGCATGTTCTGATTCTATGGCTTGAAGGAAGAGACTGATTCCTTCAACAGGACTGTTATTCTGAACATATCCACCAATCATAGTGTTCCAAATTTCTGTATTCCTCTCCAAACAAAAATCGAATATCTTCCTAGCCATATCAAGGCAACCAAGCTCAGAATACATGAATATAGATGAACTCACAACAAACAAGTCATTGACAAATTCACTTCCCAACTTTAGCAGCATTCCATAAAGAACATTGGCATTCTCAAAGTCCTTTAATTTCGAAATTGCTGGAAAGACATTTACAAAACTCACTGCACTTGGTTTTATGCTCATTTTTATCATCATCCTAAATTGCTTAACAGCTTCTACATATCGTTCTGTCTTTACATACCATGACACCATAGTATTCCAAGAAACCACATTTCTCCTACGCATTCTATCAAACACTTTACGAACTATATCATACTTCGAATAATCATATCCTACAGAGTAACCCATTTCGTAATCAGGTGCGCTTAAACACATAGAGTACATATTCAAAAGTGAATTATATACAATCCTACTGGCATTTGGTTGGCAACGAATAAACTGACAATGCACAGCTTTACCAATCTTTAAGTTGCGTGTTTCGGCGCAGGCTTTGAGAGTGGAAGAGTAAGTATAGGAATCACATTTGGTAGCTAGAGATGAATTCAGCATCTGGGTGTAGAGCAAAAGAGCTTCATGGGGCATATTGTTACAGATAAAGCCAATGATGATTGTGTTCCAGAGGACGGTAGAGGGTTTAGGAATTGTATCGAGCAGTTGGCGGGCAAGATGGGGTTGACCTTCTTGGCAGAGTTTGCTAAGGCGAGAGCGAATGGTGGGGGTTTTGATGGGCATTAGGATTGGTGGTGATATGGTTGGGGAAGAGTGGGCGGTGGTGATATAGTTGTTCAGTGGAAGAGGAAGAGCAGAGGAAGAGGCCATGGTGAATTATTCTGCTGGTCTTTCTTCCTAACGTTTTGTTTTGTAGTAGGTAATGAATATGATATTTTTTTGGTTCGTAGTTAAAACTTAAAAAAAAAAAAAAAATGGAAGGCTGTGGTTTGTGTTCTTGTTCCATGCTCAAGCAAAACTTATTTCTCTTTTGTTTAATTGACGAAGTTTAGCCACAATCGGGTGCAGGAAACTCGTACCGCTAAGTGGTCATATAAGATGAACTAGGATACTAACAAAACATACTAACATAGAACAAAAATTCGGCTACACACAACTCCTACTAAACAGAACATACTAAAAAGTATTATGAAAATTTAATAGTTAAATTATATGTTCTTTATGTTTTTATTATGCATGTTAAATTTTGTACTAGTTTGATCAATAAACTTATATTCTTATGTATAATTTTATACTACCAATACTTAAAATTTAAACATTAATTAATGTTGTAGTTATTAATTTTTTATTTTCTGAAAATTTTTCAAATATGGAGGATGAAAGAAGAATATGTACTCTAATTGTAGATTTGGAAAAATTCACAACCAAGAAAAGAGATTTTTAGTGTACTTGTAACCCCCTTTTTTTTTCTTTTTTCTTTTTTCTTTTTGTTTTTTAATTTTATAGAGTGGACTTGTAATCATTGGCCAAACTTTATCCAAATATTTTTCATTTTGGGAAGTGAAAACTTATTACTCTAGAATGTTGTTATCTAAGGGCACAATTTGTAGATTGTAATAAACCTTATAATGTAATAGTCATTCTTATGGTATAGCTATATACCATAAGAATGACTATTACATTATACAACAAATTCTATTGCTTGCTTCATGTTAAGAACCCGGTGGTTCTTAATGGGGATGGATAAGAATAGTAGGAGAATTGACTTTATTTGAGAAAGAAAATATTAAGTGAGAGATGTACTAATGCACTAAGCAATTGGTTTATTCTTCAATTATGGAAATTTGATTATAAGTAAGTACTTGTAGAACCATAAAACTATTCTATTGGCCCACATAACCTTATCCTAATGGTCCTATTATTTCCCATGTGTATTAATAATTTCAACATGTGCTAAATGTGATTAACATGTTTGGAATTGTAACTAACTAAATCCAATTACAACAATTATTATTAATATGCTTAAAGCATTCCTAACACTTCAACCATAATTGTTTTGCTACCCACGAATAAGGTTTTTAGATTGCCATATATTTTGCTACCCCAAGTAATATTTGATGCTAATTTTTTTAATCGAATCTTTCTACTTTATTGTGGTATTGCTACTACTTTAGCCCTGATAGTAAATCTTGAAATTTGAGCACATTTGAGGTGCTTGAGTCTATTGCTTTGATGCCTCAATTATATTGATATTATAATTGATGATGCGAAAAATCAACATTTGAGATCCTTGTCTCTATGGATGGACGATCCCGTGGCTTGGCCGTGTCTCCTGTGCAAACCTACAAGAAATCTTTGGAAATAAATGGAACACACCAGTGTGGTGTTTGCCAAAAACACTCTGATGCTTAAGTCAAAAAGGGAGAAAGTTGTTTAGAGAGAAATTGACTTGGAGTGATTTTTTGGATAAGTATTTGTGTGTAACTTTGGATTCTGCTTCTTCTTTCTTTTATAGTTGTTCCTCACCTTAATGAACAATGAATGTCTGTATTTATGTTCAACGGCTAGTACGTTATCAATGAGAGCTCTGAAGTGCACAACTCACTTGTTATCGTTGCTCCGTCCGTTATGTTTCATCATTAATGCGCAGAATAAATGTGTAACGCTTGCTTTGATCATCATTAATGGGAATGACAATCCCATGTTTATTTTTTGACTCATCAGTTGCCTCTTATTTATATTCTCGTCTTTGAGATGATAAGATCATAACCATCCGTCACTCCGTGTTCCATGTTTGGCGCATTTATTGTGAATTGATGTCTTGTCTGCCGTGCGCCACTGTACGGTTAGGATATCTTCTTCGTGTCAGTTTATCTTAGTTTTCCCACGCACGATCTTCCATTTATTCTACCTTTTTTCCCTCTTTTTTCTTTTCTTTCCATTTTTGCATTATTCTTTCTTTCTTCGTGGCGTTTCAATTGTTTTAGAGCCTTCCTTTTCCTTGTTTCTCCCTCATTCCCTTCTCACTTTCTGGTAAGTCTTTCGTGTTTCTTTCTCTGTTTTCATTCTTTAATGGTAGATTATTCTATGGTTAGGTCGAATTGTCCCTCGATTTCTTTTTTCTTTGCTCGTTTGTGTAGTTTGCTTGAGGCTATAGGTAGACAACGCCTTAAGGTTGGGCTTTTCGTAAGTAGAAATTGTCCCTTTTAGTTCTCCTTGCGTTTCCTTTTTCTTTTAGTCCATCATTCTGTAGGGATTGCTTAAACATTGGCTATGACTGGAGAGGGTGAGGTTAGGTCCAGTGAACTTGAAATGGGTTTGTCCTCATCCAAGGACCATAGGGCTCTTGAAGTCACTTCCCTATCAACTCCCTACAAAGCTTAGGATGTTTGTTGTGCTTTGAAGGAGAAAGATGAGGGGAGAATTAGGAATAGGTTTCAATTCCCTTCGTCTGTCAAGGTTGGGATTCCTAATGGCGATGATAGGGCTTACCATTCTTACGCTAATGAAGTGTGCTTATACTGGGCTAACTTCATCAGTGGTCTTCGTTTCCCCATCCATCCCTTTCTTAGGGAGCTCTTTAGTCATTTTGTTACTTACTCCTGCTTAGCTAGTCCTCAATTCGTGGAGGATAGTTATTTGTTGTATGGTGGTGTGGATGTCAACTAATGACGAAGACACCATTAGGATAGATGAGATTTTACATTTGTATCGCCTAAGACATTCCAAGGATCCTGGTTATTGGGAGTTCAAACCCTAGGATAGGAATTCAAGGCTGATTCTTGACTCCCCTTCTTCTCTATGAAACTGGAAGACAAGCTTTTTCTTCATCTTTGGTGAAGGTTAGGAAACTGTTCCTGGTGAGGATCCAAGTGAAGCTCCCAGGTTGCTTCACAGTTGGGGGACTCCTGTGCCTAATGCGTCCTTTATTCGTACTCGTGTTTACATGTTTCTACACTCGTATATTTTTGTTGATTTTTGAATCCGTTGTTTGCTATTTTTTGTTACAGATAAAGTCCATCCTCGACTGAAGAGGTGGTATCACGCTTATCTAGAGAAGGTTAAGGAGCATTTGGACTCATTTCCCCTCAATCTCTATTTCTTCACTTCCTTAGTTTAAAGCCTTCTAGTAAAGTTCGAAAGAACATCGAGATCATCAAGAAGAGTAAGTATGCTCACTTATTTCTTGCGAGGAAGTTAAGCTTGCTAGGAATCATCATCTTTCTTTCTTTTTTCAGGAATGACAACTAGATTCAACAAGGCGAAACTTGCTGAGGTCCAGGAAAAGAAAGCTAAAGCCAGCCTGACTTGTGGTCTTCTGATTAGGAAACGTCAAAGGAGAGCGAGCCATCCAAGGACAATCCAGTGGTAACTTCTTCTGTGGCCAAGTCTTAAGATCGTCACCTCGCTTCACCTACTCCTTCCTTGGAGCTGATCATCTCTCCTAGTGGTGGCTCTAAGGCCAAAGCTACAAGTAAGGCCTCAATTGCCTCTTTTAGGGAAGATGCGGGGACTACAGTGTAGAAGGCTTAGGACATGATCTCTATGGAAGACTTAGAATCGTTGATGGGGAAGTCTCCTCATGAGCTGATGTCGTCACACCTTCATAAGCTCATACAGGTATGTGTCCTTGTCCCTCTATCTTATGCTTTTGTTTTGTTTTGTTTTTATGCTTTATGTTTTTTGTTTTTAACTCCCATTTACTTATTCTTGTAGGTGTTGGGAAAGTCCTGGTATATTTTAGGGAAATACTTGAATTATGAAGGGAAGTTAGCTGAGGCTCAGTCTAAGACCACTTCTCTTTCAACCGAGAATGAGTCACTGAAGATTTAGATCTCTACTCTTGTTAATGAATCCAAGAAGGACAAGGATCATCTGACAGCTTTGGAGAAGAGCATTGATACTAAGAAGGCTTTCACTAGGCTGAAAGACAAGCAGATAAGGCTCTTTCGAAGGTTGAGAAGGCAAGCACAAAGGCGGTGGAGAAGTTCAAGGTTTCTGACAAGTACTCGGAAAAATTGTGTGACTATTATATGGAGGGTTTTGAACTCTTCAGAAAATACCTGGCCAAACATCATCTAGAGTTGGACTTCTCCAACCTTGACATGGAAGCTGTTGAGAAGGAGGTTTTGGCTAATCGTCAATTCGTAGAAGGTGTTGGAGAGGGTGGAGAAGTCGTTGCTATTAGTGAAGCTGTCAATGTTGACCTGTCATCATGGGTTTTACCTTAGATCATTTTTTTTTTTGGTAGGACGAAAACACTATTATCTTTAGGGCTCATTGTTTGGGCACGTTTACTTTCTTTTTCTCCTTTGAACAATCTTTTCGGCTCATCTATTTTGAGCATATAACTTACTTCGAGTAGTTTCTAAGTATTTTCATCCTTGATTATGTTTAATAACTGTTTTTGTGCCATGTATGAATGACAACACTGCTGCGTATGATATTTCTACGTCATGTATGAATGACGTCTTAGTTATGTGTTAACAATTTTTTCTAAGTCGTGTATTGATAACGATATGGCTATGTATTAATATTTTTTGGCGAAAATGCACTTTTGGTCCCTACATTTTGGACCTATTCTCAATTTGGTCCCTAAATTGATTTAGCTCCTAAGTCAGTCCCTGATTTTTAAAAATCGTTTTTAAAATAGTCACTGCCGTCAACCCAATGACAAAAAATGCTGAGGTGGCAAACGGAATACACTGTTTGCTGACGTGGCTAATAAAATAATAATAAAAAAATATATTTAACATTTTTTAAATACCATGTCACCATTTTCTGAATTAAAAAAAGCCATGTCAGTTTAATTAAAAAAAATAAAAATAAATTATATTTTTCAATTTCAATTTAATTCAAACTAAATTTAAAAAAAAAAAACTTTTAAATCTAATTTTATTATTATTATTATTATTATTTCTTTCATTACTGTTCTTCATGTGCTTCGAATCCAAGAACAACCAAACCCAGAACAAGAGCACAAATCAAACCCAGAACAATGCAAAATTTCATACAAAATCTCTATCCTCCACCGAAACCTCCAGAACACAAAAAATCATCAAACCCAAACCCACGTAAGAAAACCAACCCAGAAAATTGTCAAACCCAAAAACCTCCAACCCAAAACATGAACTTCATTCTTCACATTTTTCTCCAAATCAAGACAAACCCTATTGACTAACCCACTCAAAATCAATCTCAACACAAAAAATCCATACCCACAAACTGAAACCACCACCGACAACCAAAACAACCACCACAATCACCCACACCACCAACCACAACAACCACAAATCACCACCAAAAACCCACTGCCGATCAACCTAGCACCACCCACCGCCGAGAGTCAAACCCAAACTCAAACAAAACCCAAGACCCATACTAAAACTCAAAACACCCAAACAAAATCCAAATAAATCCATACCCACAAACTGAAACCACCACCGACAACCAAAACAACCACCACAATCACCCACACCACCAACCACAACAACCACAAATCACCACCAAAAACCCACCGCCGATCAACCTAGCACCACCCACCGCCGAGAGTCAAACCCAAGACCCATACTAAAACTCAAAACACCCAAACAAAATCCAAATTCCAAATCCAAAACCCAAACCATCCGCCGCCACTGCCATCACCACTACCACCATCAACATCCACCACTGCCAAATCCATACCCACAAACCCAAATAATAATAAATAAATAAATAAAAAACAAAACCAAATCAAATCCATTTTCTGCCACAACCACCAAACCCAAGACTCACGGCAGCCCATGGCGAGCAAAACCACGGCCACCCACGAGCACCAACGGCCCCACGCCAGCCCACGGCGATCTGAATCCCACTTGTGCCGATCTGAACCCACCCACAGCGAGCCACGACCACCGAAATGCCACCACTCAACCAAAAATCACCGATTCGGAGAGAGGGAGACTGAGATGAGGAAAAAAAAAATAGAGAAATAGAGAGGGAGAAGAAGGCTGAATCGGTGATTGCTGATTTAGGGAGACCGAGTGTAGGGTGAAGAGAGAGAGAGGGAGTTTGAGATTAGTGGAGAGTGTAGAAGATTTGTTTTAAGTTGATGAGGTTAAAACGTTTCTGAATTTTTATTTTTTAAGAAATGATTTTAGTATAAATTAGATTTAAGGTTTTTAAAAAAAATTTAATTTACATTTTTTTTTTAATTTTCTCTGGCTTTTTTTTATTAATTTAAATAGTGACATGGCATTTAAAAAATGTTAAATATATTTTTTTATTATTATTTTATTAGCCACGTCAGCAAACAGTGCATTCCGTTTGCCACCTCAGCATTTTCTGTCACTGGGTTGACGGCAGGGACTATTTTAAAAACGATTTTTAAAAATCAAGGACTGACCTAGGAGCAAAATCAATTTAGGGACCAAATCGAGAAATGGCCCAAAATGTAGGGACCAAAAGTGTATTTACGCCTATGAATATTGATATTTGTCTATGTTGCAGGGCTTTCCTGAAATCCTGCAAGGAGTTCCTCTGAATTCATATGTAAGAAGGTACCTGCCACCTTTTGATGAATTTGAGGTGGATCGATGTATTCTTCCCCGTGGGGCATCAACAGTTTTTCCAGCAATTTTAGGCCCTTCCATTTTCCTTGTCATGGCTGGGGAGGGAATTATGCATGCGGGATCATTCAAAGGCGAACTAGTTACTGAAGGAGATGTTCTTTTTGCACCTGCTAACACTGAGATTAGCATTGAAAGTGAATCAGAATTACAGTTATATAGAGCTGGAGTAAATGATCGATTTTTTCAAGCCTTGTTATAATGCAAGAGCACCTTTTTTTGCTTTAGGTGAAGTAAATAATTAAATTATTTTGCGCATCTAATGCGGCCAAAATGGCCAAATACCACTTTTTTTTGAAATTTTTAGCAAAAAAACACGGTTTCGGAAATAAATAGCAAAGTACCACTTTTTCTAGAACTCGAGTTCTTTATCAATTCTGCCACTGTGGCACTGCTGAGCTAGAATTTGTGCGATTAAAAAAATTATGTGGTACTCGAGCTTGATAAACTCGAGTTTCATGCAACACAATACTCGAGTATACTAGGCTCGAGTACGTTTTATAAATAAATTCCAAAAAAAAATTTACACAGTACTCGAGTTTACTAAACTCTGAGTATCGTGTATTGTGTTTTTTTTTTTTTTGGATAATCGACAAATAAACATAAAGATAAAAATTGTTTTCTGTTTTCTGTATAAATTATTTCTACGATTTTGCATAAAATTATTTTATGTTCAACATTATTTAAGAAATTGTTCACTTTCTTTTCTGCATAAATTATTTTCTGTTTACTGTTTAAAAAATTGTTCACTGTTTTATCATTGTTCACTTTTTTTTTTGCATAAATTATTTTCTGTTTACTATTTAAAAAAATTGTTCACTGTTTTATCATAAAACACCTAGTAAAATTGTATTTTCTAAATTTAAACGTCAAATTTGAATGTTTTTTCATGTTTGAATTTCATAATAATCAAATATATTTTTTTGCATTGATAAAATCTGTTTCTACATTAATAAAATTTGCTCTTTGCCCATCATATTTACTGTATATTCAAATTTACTTACTGCATTCATAAAATATGTGTTTTGTATTAATTAAAACTGTTCACTGTTTTTTTCATAAAAATTGTTCATTGTTTTCTGCATAAACTATTTATAGCATTTTGCATGAAATATTTTCTGTTCAGTATTATCTAAA